>NW_028234414.1:5055956-5068456 GCF_977035675.1 Penaeus japonicus | reverse complement strand
TATATATATATATATATATATATATATATGTACACACACACACAAAGATTATTTCTTTTTTAATGCGAGTATGGTTGAAGGCATGTCGTTTCAGTAAAAACAAGGAATTAGAGTTTACTATCATCTTCATCTCCATGATAATAATCTTTATCACCATCATCTTCATAATCATAACCATCTTCCTGATTATGATCGTCATATCATTACCATCATCACATCATCATCATTGTTGTTGTATGAGAGTGCTAGTCAAGGGGTCGCTTAAAGGAAGGCTGTGACACAGCGTCCGATGTACTAATCCTATGTTATGATTTTGCGAGATCGCCCCTCGTTGCTCAACAAGTATTTGTTTCAGGCCGTATTACTGGAAGAAGAGAATCACGACTTTGAGAATCAGTAATCTCAATATAGTCCAAATGATGAAGTGTTAATCCTGCCAGACACTTGTATCTGGGAATGTGGCCAGCTTGTACCTGAAGCATGGCTCGTCAATCTGAATTACATGCTTTTCGGATGGACTTCACACTATTGTGTATATATGTATATATATATATATATATATATATATATATATATATATATATATATATAATATAATATATATATATATATATATATATATATACATACATATATATATATATATATATATATATATATATATATATATAAATCGAGAAGCATCTCCATTTGCATCCATCCATTGAATTAACTTGATCAGCTTTGTGCCCACACTCATTAGGGCAAAAACAATTAAACGGGACCTTAAGAAAAAAAAACTTTTGAAGAATCACCGACTAAGCATTATCATTGTTGCTTTATAATCATTATTGTTATTATTATTACTACTACTACTAGTAGTAGTAGCAGTAACGGCAGTAGTAGTAATGGATGTAGTATTGTTACTATTATTATTGTTAATATTTTCACATTTATTATTCAGGGTTATGCGTAATTATTCCGTCAAAAAGATTATCATAATTATTCTTACAGTAATAATAGTAATGGTAATGATACCAGTAATGATGGTAATAATGATAATATTTTTAATAAAATAGTAAAAATAATGATGATAAAGATAATGATGGTAAAATGATAACAGATTGATGATAATGATAATAACAACAATGATGATAATAATGATGATAATGATAATAGTTATAATGATAAGAACAATAATTATAAGGATAATAGTAACAGTGCAAATAGTATTAACAGTAATATGATGAATATGATAACTACATCAAGAATACCAACAATGGTGATGATAAGTATCACAATGATCATAATAATAATGCATTGATAATAAGATAATATGATATTGACAATGATAATAGTAATGGTAATAATAATGTAGATGATAATGATTATGATGATAATAACAACAATAATAATGATAATTTCATTGTTGTCATTATCATAGTGATCATCATCATCACTGCTATCATTATTATCAATACAATAAAAGATTTCCGGTAATATTACCATTATCATTATCTTTATCGTTATGGTTACATCTAATAGCACCCTTATCATACCATTATCAATGTCAGCATTATTGCTTTCTGGTATCATTATTATCATATTTGCTATCATCATCATCCTCTGTGTCATCATTTTTATTAAGATTTTCACTATCATATTGTCATTATTATTATCATTTACATCCGTATTATCCCTATAATCATTGTTAGTGTTCACTCAATTGATAGTATTATCCTTTCTATTACCATTATGCTAATCATCATCATTGATATTAACAGTCTTAATGCTATCATTATTAAGATATTGATAATTATTATTACTATCATTATGATGATGATGAAAAAGATTACTATCAATATCAATACTACCATTGTTTTTATCCTCATCATCATTGCCATGATCAAAATTATTATCATCACCATAATTAATTTCTTAGCGTAATTGTTTGTATTTTGTTACAATATCTAACTCTTTTCTCAATCAGCTGTGATAATCATTTCAATTTCCATCTCACGTGAAATACACGGATCATTTAAATGCTAATGTTAACAAAGTGATATCGTATCTATAATTGACTCGAGGACAAATAATGTAAATCATGCTTTGAAAACATACGAAAATGGCAACGTTATACTGGGGCTAAAGTATATTTTACATTTCCGAAATACGCGGAATTGCTGTACATTTTCTTATGAGGATATAAAAGGAAAGGTAAAAGAAAAAGGAAGAAAAATCAAGAGAACGAGATGAAGAAAGAAAAACTGGAAGTTCAACTAAAAGGAAAAAAAAGGGAAGAGGAAGAGAGAAAGAGAGTGATAAATAGTGAGAGAGAAGAACAGATAAATAGATAGAGAGAGGAAAAGAGAAACCAACCCTGAAGAAAAAGAAGGTGAGAAAAACAATTAAAGAAAGGACTGAGACCGCACCAAATAATAGTTGTGACGAAGACTTTAACAGGCAGATAAATAGAGAAGAAAAGTCTCGATCCAACAGCACTTCAGATCCATCCATTTCTTTTTTCTTCTACGTCTTTCCTTCTTTTCTTGACCTTTTTTTTACGTCTCCTCTGTGGTCACGAACGAACGGCTTTTCACCGACTCGTATGAATTTGTATATGTATGTATATTATATATATATTATATATGAATAAATGTACATATATATATATATATATACATATACATGTATATTTACACATATACATGTATATATATATATATATATATATATATATATGTGTGTGTGTGTGTGTGTGTACATGTTATAAATTTATATACATAATATATATACATATATATATAATATATATATATATATATATATAATATATATATTATATATATATATATATATACATATATATATGTATACATATATATATATTATATATAATATATATAATATATAATAATGTATACATATATATATATATATATATATATATATATATATATATATACAAATTTTACCTCCCTGACTGGGACTCGAACTTGACAGGTATGGTAGTGAGACCGATCGGCTACTCGACCCTCTAAAAGAATTGTCCAACCAGACGCCTTATGAGACGTCATGGAAGTTACCTATGTGCTCTTAGCAGAGCAGTGATAACGAATTTTCACGGACAATTCCCGCAGGCGCTCGGCAGCAACGGAATCACAAATTCAAGTCCCAAATCAGGTTACCGAGGTTATATATATGTGAGAAAGATGGTAGAATGCAGTAACGCATTTTAATATATATATACAAATTTTACCTCCCTGACCGGGACTCGAACCCGCGCCGTAAGATTGACAGGTACAGTGGTGAGACCGATCGGCTACTCGACCCGCTAAAAGAATTGTCCAACCAGACGCCTTATGAGACATCATGGAAGTTACCTATGTGCTCTTAGCAGAGCAGTGATAACGAATTTTCACGGATAATTCCCGCGGGCGCTCGGCAGCAACGGAATCACAAATTCAAGTCCCAAATCAGGTCTTGTGTCCTCTGATTCCAGTTCACTTCTGCAAAATTCGCTATTTCATCACGCTATCTCATCATTGGTCTTGCCCTTGGTCTTTTTGTGTCATGTGTTTCTCATTATGTTGTTTTCATATATATATATTTATATATATATATACTTATGTATATATACATTTGCATATATGTATACATATATATTTTTTTTCACCATCTCATAAGGATGATTAATATTCGTACATACAATACTTACATATGTATATGTATATATATATATATATATATATATATATATATTATATATATATATATTCATATATATGTAAATATATATACTTATATGTATATATATATATATACTTATATGTATATATATATATATATATATATATATATATATACATATGTATTACATATATATGTATATATATATATATATATATATATATATATATATATATATATATATATACAGGTGTGTGTATATATGTATACATATATATCTATACATATATTTATTCATATATCTATATTTCTAACTATATATGTATATATGTAAAGATATATCTACACATACATACACGCACACACACACACAAACAAACACACTTACACACACACACACACACACACACATATATATATATATATATATATATATATATATATATATATATATATATATATATCATCAGCATGTATCATTCCACTGCAGGACGTATGACTCTCTCAATCTTTTCCAGTCATTCCAGTCTTGTGTCCTCTGATTCCAGTTTACTTCTGCGTAATTCGCTATTTCATCACGCTATCTCATCATTGGTCTTGCCCTTGGTCTCTTTATGTTGTGTGTTTCCCATAATGTTGTTTTCATTGTCTACCTGTTGTCCTGTCTCCGATATGTATGTACTGCCCACTGATACTTTTTCTTTTTAATGCTCTTTCCTCTCAAGTACTTTGACCGTAGTCCAAGTTTCTGACCCATATGTTATGTCATTGGTCAAAAACCTTTCTCTTTAGACATAGGGTACCTTGTAATATATTACTTTGTGTACCGAAGGCACTCCAACCTAGCCTGATTCATTGTTTTATCTTGGCTTCGCAGGATGTATTCCCCTGGATGAGTTGCTCTAGGTATACATAGCATTTACTTCTTATAGTTCCTCGCCATATACTTGCATTTGCTCAACTGAGGTTCAACTGTTGAACAACACTTTAGTCTTTTTCATGTTCATTTTTAGGTCAATCTTCAGACTTTCCTTATTCAAATCGTTTAGTAATTTTTATAAATTTGCTGACTCACCTAAAAGAATAATGTCATCTGCAAATCTTAGATTGTTTAAGCGTTCATCCCCTATTTTAATCTCTTTCCCCTTCCAATCTAATTTCTTGAATACTTCACCTTTGGTGAGATGGTGTCGCCCTGCCTAACACCCTTTTTTATTGGTATTTTATTGGTTTCTGCGTGGATTTTGATGGTCGCTGTACCATCTCTATATATATCCTCTAATAATCTAAAATATATTTCCTCTAGTCCTTGTTTACAAATTGCATTTAGTATTGCCGCTATCTGTACCGAGTCGAATGGCTTTTCATAATCTATGAATGCAACACGCAGAGGCTTCCTATATTCGTTTTCTTTTTTTATTTGGGTTAGTGTGTTAGTGCCTGTTCCCAGGGTTGTTTTGAATCTAATGTATCGGTTATTAATCATAGTTTAATTAAAGGAGGCTTGTAGGTCGATAATTCTTTAAGTCTTTTGTGTCCCGCTTTTGTGTATTGAGATTATTATTGCTTTTTCCAGGATTTTGAAGTTTTGCAGTCGTTTAGACATTTGTTAAAAAGATTAGCCAGTTCTACAGCCCCAATCCCTCCTACATCTTGAATAAGATCTACACTAATGCCACCTTCTCCAGGTGTTTTTTCCTCTTTACACGCCTTTTAGTGCCCATTTTACTTCCTGTACCATAATGTTTGGAACGTCTCCAAATATTGTGTTTGCCTTTGTACGTGGTTGATCATTTGAATGGTATAAGTCGCAATATACTAGTTTGAAAATTTCAATTTTATTGTACGTCATCTCTCCATTGGGTTTCTTTACTGCATACGTTTGTTTTATTCCAATTCTGAGCCTCCTCTTTGTTGACTTGAGGCTGGTGCCGGAAAGTAGAGCTTTATTAGTTTTCGTATGTTAAATTTGCGCACATCTTTCTTTTTATTGTTTATCGTCTTAGTCACCTCTGCTGATTCTATTTTGTCTCTGATTGATGTTATTTCTGTCCTTACGCTGCCTTATAAGCTTTTTTGTCTCTACTGAAAACTTATTGAACTTTTCTTTTTCGTCTTTACCGGCTATTTCAAGTACAGCTTCCCTAAATATCTCACTGAATTGGTCGTTAATTTGGTCTATGTCAAGATCTTCGAGAGCTGAGTATCTGTTTCGAATGTTAAGACTAAATTCCGTCACCCTATTCTTAATTATATTAACAACAGGCTTCTTAACTGTAATTTAACTCGTCTTCTGACCAGTTTATGGTTGCCCAATCTCAAGCGATGGCAACCTTAATGGTCATGGTCATATATGGATGTTCATATGGAACAACTGCCAACTAGTAAATAACCACTATACATATGTTATCTCTCCGACATATTTCCATATATATATATATATATATATATACATATATGTATATATATACATTTACATATATATGTATATATATATATATATATATATATATATATATATATACATATATATATATAATATATATATATATATATATATATATATATACATATATATATATATAAATAAATATATATATATATACTTATCCCTACTATACGTATTTACGCAAATTATATTGAATGGATACATTATAATTCAAGTCATTGCATGCATCCATAAACACTGTTTATATATAAGTGCTGTGTACAGTATCAGCTGTAGGTAGCAGAAGCCATGAGATACACAAGAGTATCTGTATATGTGTGTGGGCATCCATACACATCACTTGGAATGTGTATAATTACATATTTGTATATTTATATGTGTCGACGCTGTGCATGCATGGGCGCAATCTATATATAGACACATACATGAGTGTCGATGTGCGTGTGCGCAGGAACATGCATAAGCATGCAAGCATGCATTATACGCAGGCCCTGCACGTGTATATATAATAAATAAGAGATGAAACACCAGGAGAAGGTGGCATTATTGTAGATCTTATTCAAGATGCAGGAATTGCGGCAGTACAAGTGGCCAATCTTTTTAACAAATGTCTAAGCGACGGTAAAACTCCGAAATCCTGGGAAAAAAATAAAGTGATAATTTTAACACACAAAAAGGGGAACACAAAAGAACTAAAGAATTACCGACCTATAAGCCTTCTCTCAGTAATCTGTAAACTGTTCACAAAAATCATCACAGCCTGCAACATTGATAGATTAGATTTATAACAGCCCAGGGAACAAACAGGCTTCTGCAGCGGACTCTCAACCACAGACCATATCCACACACCAAACCAAATAAGATAAAAACAAACGAATATAGGAATCCCCTGTGTATGACATTCGTAGATTACGAAAAGACATTCGACTTGGAGATATCAGCAGTAGAAGATGCAATTTGTAAACAAGAAGTAAAGGAAATATATTGCAGATTAGCAGCGGATATATATAGATATGGTACAGCGACCATCAAAAAACACACAGAAACCAATAAAATACCAATGAAAAATGATGTTAGGCAGGGCGACACCATCTCACCGAAGCTGGTTACAGCTTGCTTGGAGGAAGTATTCAAGACATTAGATTGGAAGAAGAATGGGATTAAAAGAAGGAATGAGCACTTAAGCAATCTAAGATTTGCAGATGACATTGTTCTTTTCGGCGAGTCAGCAGCTGAATTACAACAATTACTAAGTGATTTAAATAGGGAAAATCTGAAGATTGGCTTTAAAATGAACGTGAAAAATACTAAAGTCATGTATATATATATATATATATATATATATATTATATATATATTTATATATGTATGTGAACATATATATATATATTATATATTTATATATGTATGTGAACATATATATATATATATATATTATATATATATTTATATATGTATGTGAACATATATATATACCTTTGTTACGATCAATCACCTTGCCGCGGTGCAGAGGCTTGCGTGCGATCAGTAAGGAAGGAGGCTGTACCATGTACATTTAACGAAGTTGGAGAGGATTCTTCTGAGACGCCAGATGAAGAATTGATTACCCGCCAATTCGCATTGGGCCAGCGCTCGGTGGGTGAGGCCTATCTCTCCTCAATTAATTTAAATCATCACAGATTACCGGCCGTTCCTGTTGAGTCAGCGGAATATCAAGGCTCAATCAGCATCACATACAAGAAGAAATTCGAGGGGTAGGTGTGATGTGCCGCAAGAATGCCACTACCCCAAAACAACTAAAAGAACTGGCACAGAATAGCGCTGGATTGGCAAAGATGGGGAAAGCTTATGTCCAGCTACGGACCCTTGCAAGATGAGAAGAAGAAGATATATATATATGTATATATATATATATATATATATATATATATATATATATATATATATATATATATATATATATTTATGTATGTGAATATATATATATATATATATATATATATATATATATATATATATATATATATATATATTTATTTATACATATGTATGTATGTATATACATAAGGATATATATATATATATATATATATATATATATATATATATATATATATATATATATATATAAATATATATGTATATATATACATACACACACACACACACACATATATATATATATATATATATATATATATATATATACATATATATATATATACATATTTATATATTCTTATGTACATACATACATATATATATATATACATATATATATATATATATATATTATATATCTATATATACTATATATATATATATATATATATATATATATATATATATATATATACTATATATATATATACTATATATATATATACATATATATATATATATATATATATATACATATATATGTATGTATGCATGTATGTATGTACACACACATCTATTTGTATGTATATATATAATATATATATATATATATATATATATATATATATACATATATGTATATTTCTATATATGTATATATACATACATGCATGTATGTACACACACATATTTATACTCACACATTTATATATATATATATATATATATATATATATATATATATATATATATATATATATATATATATATATATGCACATACATACATACGCACACACACACACACACACACACACATATATATATATATATATATATATATATATATATATATATATATATATACAGATATATTAGATTAAAAGAGAGAAAGTGAGGGAAAGAGATAGAGAAAGAAAATACACCTTAAACCGCCGCTCGCACGCCCAAAAATCTAGACCATACGTCTTTACGCGTCGTTACGTCAAGTTATGCCTGGTGACGGATGGCTCGACTGGGCGGGCCTTCCGAGGCGAGTCTGAGACCAAACATTTCGTCACGCTCGGAAAACTTCCGTCTTTGCGAAACCTCATAAATATCATCTCGTGTGTGGCGTCTCTTGTCATTTATATGTCTCTTCTAAAATCCTTATGTATAGTTGTTCAAATATGTTGTCTTTTTTTATTTTCTAGATCGATATATCATTAAAATTGATTGGACTGAGCTTAAGATCAATAAAAAAAGATGAATGGTGTTACTAAGCGTCATGAAAGCTTGCCTTTTATTTCTTTCAATTTTATTCGGGTTAGGGAAATATTGACCAAAAAAATAAAAAAATAAAGAAAGATAAATCAATGTCAAAAATCTAATTGGAAGGGAATGGACTGCGATCTGAAAAAAAATCATATGTTCCGCGATGTTTAAACGCGAAGGATCTGATAAAGTTTTCTTTTCAGATTCTAGAAAATATTGAAATAAGGCCGTGTCGGCACTATGATTCAGGTCTCTGGTAAGATCTCCTGTATAGGTGCTCTTTTATCTTTAATCATTGTCATTGTGCTTGAAGAAGGGAATAAGACCAAGAGTTTAATGTGAACAATTATTTTTCTCGTCGTATATAAACTATCTTGCAGGGCGTGATAGTGCGCTCTCTCTCTCTTTCTCTCTATCTATCTATCACCCCACCCCCCTCTCTATTTATCTATCCCCCCCCCTCTCTCTCTTTCTCCCCACCCCCCTCCTCCCACACACACATACGGACTACACGTCTTTGTCCCGGCGTTTACGCAGCACGGAGGATTTTATGAAAATGTGTAGTTTTCCTGATCCAGCTTTCCTGCGTCACAGCGCCACTACCCGGACGCCATTGTTTTTGCGACAACAACACTTTTATTCCCGAATAACAGAAGCAAGGCTTGTAACTAATGGATCTTATGAATATTAATGAACTTGGCAAAACCACGCGTCAAAAAGCCACAAATAATTTAGATTCCCCTTCCACGAAATGTGTCGATTCGATTTTCCGCTTGCCGTCCGGTGTGAGGGTTGGACGTGCACATAACACACATACACATTGACAGCCGTAAATTTAGCACACACGCAAATACACACGCGCAAAGACAAGCAAACAATTATAAGCGATGATCATGGTGCAAACTCCAAACCGTAGGCTGAAACGCAATCAAAGTAAAATGTTGGAATAATGCAAGGAATACTGATAAAAAGGAAATTAATTACAGGCTCACTGTAATATCACCTGAGATAAAATATAACACTCAGGTAATACGTGGATTAAAAAAATAAAAAAAAACAGTTCACAGTAAAGCTTAGCTGAACTTTGCATAAGAGGCGAAGTAGTACAAAGTGCCGTTCGCCATTTCCTTATTGTACATATTGTACACTGGTCCTTCCCTAAAGATATATTAGCTCCTTGAACTCTCAGGCACAAGATATAATGACGGAAGTATGAAAAAAAAAATGTTTCTGTGTCCGCATACATACTTTTTAACAATTGGCCGATACTTTTTATGATCCCGATACAACAGATCTCGGATACAACTAAATCCCAACTTCACAATTGCGGTCTAGAAAAGATTTCCACTTGGTATATACTTGATATAGTGGAGGCTGGGGAGTCCCCGGCGCGGTGACCTCGCCCGACAGCGCGAGAGGTCAGGTCTCTCTTGCCATGGTGGCGACCGACAACTTCACAATTGCGGTCTAGAAAAGATTTCCACTTGGTATATACTTGATATAGTGGAGGCTGGGGAGTCCCCGGCGCGGTGACCTCGCCCGACAGCGCGAGAGGTCAGGTCTCTCTTGCCATGGTGGCGACCGAACTGAGAGACCGCCCCCCCTTTCTGTCTCTGCCTCTCTCTCTCTCTCCCTCCCCCTTTCTCTCTCTCTCTCTCTCCCTCCCCCTTTCTCTCTCTCTCTCTCTCTCTCTCTCTCTCTCTCTCTCTCTCTCTCTCCCTCTCTCTCTCTCTCTCCCTCTCCCTCTTTCTCTCCCTCTCTCTCTCTCTTTCTCTCTTCCCTCCCTCCCCCTCTCTCTCTCTCTTCCTCCCTCTTTCTCTCTCCCCCACCCCCCTCTCTCTCCCTCCCTTCCTCTTTCTCTCTCTCCCTCCCTTCCTCTTTCTCTCTGGTGATGTCAGACACAGGGTTTGAACGTTACAGGTTTATTCCATAACGCAGATAGTCTGACGTTATGGTGCACGAAAGATATATTCACTACAGCTCAAGGGTCACAGCAATAAACAGTATCACAACACGTGTAAACAAGCGGAGAAATCAGGCGTCAGTGGAGCGTAGTCGATTCCCGGTCTGCCGGTGTGTTCCAAACATCCTGCTTATATGGGAAGGCTTCGCATCCGTCGTCCCCAACGGTGGTAATGTGGACAGGTAGTCTGGAATGTAGGAGGCGTGACTATCGAGGAATTAAGCTCGTTCTGAGGGTCTAAGGTACTTGGAAAGGCAGCCATGAGTAAGCCACCCATCTCTCAAAGTTAACCTGACCTGACCTCGGGATTGCCTCACTAGTTAATAGTACGAAAATGCATATATTTGTATATTGATCTATTGCTGTAATTAATATGTTATATAAGCATAATATATAATTCTAT
This sequence comes from Penaeus japonicus, assembly GCF_977035675.1. Taxonomy (NCBI): domain Eukaryota; kingdom Metazoa; phylum Arthropoda; class Malacostraca; order Decapoda; family Penaeidae; genus Penaeus; species Penaeus japonicus. The sequence goes on along the minus strand of NW_028234414.1, from coordinate 5,056,838 downwards.
ATAAGCATTCTATATCATTCTCACACTCTCTCTCTCCCTCTTTCTCTCTCTCTCTTTCTCTCTCTCCCCCTCCCTCTTTCTCTCTCCCCCCCAGTCTCTCTCCCCCCCCTCTCTCTCTCGCTCTGTACCGTTAGCCTGGAATAATTAGTATATCTATTGTCTATCTTATTTTTGGTCTTAATCGACGATTCAAGGGAGACGAAAAAGAAAGTAGGCCAACAACCATGGATACATAGTCATTATTTCGTAATCTATATAGTAATATCACTTGTTATGATTATCAGTACACCAAGTTTCATCAATTTAAAAGGAAAAGATAACAATTTGTCGATAGATTAGATAGAACCCAACAGTATTGGCATCAATAAAAACATTTGCTATATATGTATATATATATATATATATATATATATATATATATATATATATATATATACGTGTAAGCATATATACCTATATATATATAACATATAATTATATATATATTTTATATATAGATGTCATTCAAGCTAGGATATATCATATCAATATTAAATATATATATATATATATATATAATATATATAAATATCAATATATATGTATACATATATTATATATATATATGTATTTATACATATGATATATAGATATATATATATATATATAGTTTGTATGTATATATTATATATTTATATATATATATATATATATATATATATATTATATATATTTATATATATTATGTGTGTTGTGTGTGTGTGTGTGTGTGTGTGTGGGTGTGTGTTGTGTGTTATGTATATATATACAGATATTAAATATATATATATATAATATATTTATAATATAATATACATATATATATATATATATATACTTATATGATACATATAAATATACATA
>NW_028234414.1:5038456-5043456 GCF_977035675.1 Penaeus japonicus | reverse complement strand
GAATATATATATATATATATATATATATATATATATATATATATATATATATATATATATACTACTATACTTTAATATAAATATATATATAAATAATATATATATATACATATATATATATATATATAACCTATATATTATATAAGTAAATATATATTATATAATATATATATATATATATAGATATATATAGTATATAGACATGCATTATAGTATATATAAATATATATATATATATATTATATAGTATATATATATATATATTATATGTAGTATGTATAGATATATATATATATCATATATAATATAAATATATCTATATATACATATATGAATATATAATATATATAAATATAAAAAAATATAATATATATATATACTAACATATATATATAATTATACAATATGAATATCATCTATATATATATATATTATCTATATATATATAAATATATATATTTTATAGTAAATATATATATATATATCTATATATAAGAATAATATATAATATATTACATATACATTATATGTATGGATATATAATATATCTATATATATATGTATATATATATATAATATAAAATTAAAAAAAACAAACTATATATATAAAAACATAATGAATATATATATATATATATATATATATATATATATATATATATATAGTATATAATATATATATATATAACATATACATGTCTAGCAAGTATATATAAAATATAATTATATATATATATATATATGAGAGAGATATCAATATATATATAATATATATTATATATATGTATATATATACAGATATATATATAATATATAATAAATAATATATATATATATATATATTATTCATATTGTATAAGAGATGTCATGTATAAATAATACATATATATAAATATATATATAATATATATATAATATATATATATATATAAGTATAGATATATATAAAATATATATAATATATATATATTATATAATACATATATGTATATATATATTTAAATATATATATTATATATAATATATATATATAATACATATATATATATATATAGTATTATATATATCTATATAATCTATAAATATATATAACATTATTGATCTATATATATATGTATATATCATATATTATATATTTCATGTATATATTATATATATATATATATATATATTAATTTATATATATATAATAATTTATAAATATACATATATTTTTATAATTATATATATATTATATAATAGATATATAGAATAATGTATATATAGATATATATAATATATATATGTATATAATAGATTTAATATATATTATAATATTTAGACATATACTATATTTTATAATATTAAAATATATATATATATATATAATATAATATATAATATATAATATATAATTTAAATAATATAGATAGATATATATACATACCTATACATACATACATTACATATAATAAATACATATATATATATATATAAATATATATAATATATATATATATATATATATATACATATATATATACATACATATACATATATAATATATACATATAGATATTATAATTTAATACATACCTATACAGACAGATATAGAAATATATATAATATATATTATATATATATAATATATAATATACATATATATATACAGACATATACATATATGTATATACATATATATATATATAAGTATATATATATATATATATATATACTTATATATATATATATATACAAACACACACACACATAAACTAAGTGTACATAACTTCTAGAACTTTCGTTGCCTTCATTTCTTATTAGTATAAGTAGCCCTTAAATGCAAACTTGCTTCAGACAGATAGACAGATTGACAGACTGCTACAGGGCTCCTTTGGTCTCTGTTCCTCCTACAAATGGGTTAACAAAATTACAGTCGACTTTAGCCAGTCATCACAGCAATATGCAAGATGTAGAAAAAGGCTTAATGGCTTCACACTTCACTGAAGCATTTATCTTCGTCGAAACTCCTTTAGACTAACTCACCAGGCTTGATCACGGAAAAGGACACAAAGAGGGGAATAAAAAAGAACATGAGTAGATGAAAAGAAATTAAGAAAGAGAGAGAGAGAGTGTGTGTATGAGTGAGTGTGTCTGATTGAGAGGGAGAGAAAGAGTGTGTGTGTGTGTGTGTGATTGAGAGGGAGAGAAAGAGTGTGTGTGTATGTGTGTATGTGAGAGAGAGAGAGATAGAGACTGAGTGAGTGAGGGAGAGAAAGACTGTGAGAGAGAGAGAGATAGCGACTGAGTGAATGAGGGAGAGAAAGACTGTGAGAGAGAGAGAGAGAGAGAGAGAGATAGCGACTGAGTGAGTGAGGGAGAGAAAGACTGTGTGTGAGAAAGAGAGATAGCGACTGAGTGAATGAGGGAGAGAAAGACTATGTGTGAGAGAGAGAGAGAGATAGCGACTGAGTGAATGAGGGAGAGAAAGACTGTGAGAGAGAGAGAGAGAGAGATAGCGACTGAGTGAGTGAGGGAGAGAAAGACTGTGAGAGAGAGAGAGAGAGAGAGAGATAGCGACTGAGTGAGTGAGGGAGAGAAAGATTGTGTGTGAGAGAGAGAGAGAGATAGCGACTGAGTGAGTGAGGGAGAGAAAGACTGTGTGTGAGAGAGAGAGAGATAGCGACTGAGGGAGGGAGGGAGAGAAAGACTGTGTGTGAGAAAGAGAGATAGCGACTGAGTGAATGAGGGAGAAGACTATGGTGTAGTGAGAGAGAGAGATAGCGACGTGTGAAGGAGGAAGAAGACTGTGAGAGAGAGAGAGAGAGAGATAGCGACTGAGTGAGTGAGGGAGAGAAAGACTATGTGTGAGAGAGAGAGAGAGATAGCGACTGAGTGAGTGAGGGAGAGAAAGACTGTGAGAGAGAGAGAGAGAGAGAGAGAGATAGCGACTGAGTGAGTGAGGGAGAGAAAGACTGTGAGAGAGAGAGAGAGAGATAGCGACTGAGTGAGTGAGGGAGAGAAAGACTGTGTGTGAGAGAGAGAGAGAGAGATAGCGACTGAGTGAGTGAGGGAGAGAAAGACTGTGTGTGAGAGAGAGAGAGATAGCGACTGAGGGAGGGAGGGAGAGAAAGACTGTGTGTGAGAAAGAGAGATAGCGACTGAGTGAATGAGGGAGAGAAAGACTATGTGTGAGAGAGAGAGAGAAGATGCGAACTGAGTGAATGGGAGAGAAAGACTGTGAGAGAGAGAGAGAGAGAGAGATAGCGACTGAGTGAGTGAGGGAGAGAAAGACTGTGAGAGAGAGAGAGTGATAGCGACTGAGTGAATGAGGGAGAGAAAGACTATGTGTGAGAGAGAGAGAGAGAGATAGCGACTGAGTGAATGAGGGAGAGAAAGACTATGTGTGAGAGAGAGAGAGAGATAGCGACTGAGTGAGTGAGGGAGAGAAAGACTGTGAGAGAGAGAGAGAGATAGCGACTGAGTGAGTGAGGGAGAGAAAGACTGTGTGTGAGAGAGAGAGAGAGATAGCGACTGAGTGAGTGAGGGAGAGAAAGACTGTGAGAGAGAGAGAGAGAGATAGCGACTGAGTGAATGAGGGAGAGAAAGACTATGTGTGAGAGAGAGAGAGATAGCGACTGAGTGAATGAGGGAGAGAAAGACTATGTGTGACAGAGAGAGAGAGATAGCGACTGAGTGAGGTGAGGGAGAGAAAGACTGTGTGGGAGAGAGAGAGAGAGATAGCGACTGAGTGAGTGAGGGAGAGAAAGACTGTGTGAGAGAGAGAGAGAGAGAGAGATAACGACTGAGTGAGTGAGGGAGAGAAAGACTGTGTGAGAGAGAGAGAGAGAGATAGCGACTGAGTGAGTGAGGGAGAGAAAGACTGTGTGTGAGAGAGAGAGAGAGAGAAGGAGCGAGGGCAGCAGTTATGAGGAAACTTCGCAAAGTAAGTTTAATTTTTCTTTCCCCCTTCCGTCGGATAAGATTACCAAGAAAGTTCCAGAACGCTAAGAGTGATGAGAGATTTATAGGTTTGGATTCTACTCCCTTCCATTAAGCATTTGGCTTTGGCTCTCGAATATCAATTCTCCATTTGGCCCGAAAATCATTCAAGGACTTTTTTTGTTTGCTCTATGGCTTCTTGCTCGTCATGATATCTGTCAGGTTTTCACAAACACACACGAATATATATATATATATATATCTATAATTATTATATATATATATATATATATAATAATGTATAAATATATATATAAGTAATATATAGATATATATATTTATATATATATGTTATATATAATATATATAATAATATAAATATATATATATATGTGTGTGTGTTGTGTGTGTGTGTATGAGTAATATATATATATATATATATATATTTATATAATATATAATAGATATATATATATATATATATATATATATATTATACACACACACACACACACACACATATGTATATATATAAATATATATATTTATATATATATATATATAAATATATATATATATATAGATATATGCATATATTATATATATATATATATATACTATATATATATATATAATATATAACATATATATATATATAATAATATTGTAATATATGGTATATATATATATAGTTAATTATTTTTATATATAGTATATATACATCATATAAAATATATATATAATATATATATATATATTATATATATATGGATATATTATATATATTGCAATAAATCTAAATTTTGAATAAGATAAATGAATATATATATATAATACGTATAATATATTGATGTATATAATATATATATATATAAAGATCTATAAACTAAATATATATAATTTTCAAATATATATATATAATATATATATATATATATATATTATATATAATATATGAAGAATTTGAGCTGTGAGTAGAACAATTCCTACCGATGTGTAATATAAATATATCTATCTATCTACGTTCTATATATATATATATATATATATATATATATAAAATATAATATATATATATA
>NW_028234414.1:5018456-5023456 GCF_977035675.1 Penaeus japonicus | reverse complement strand
GAGAGAGAGAGAGAGAGAGAGGGAGAGAGAGAGAGGGGGGGGGGGGGAGACAGAGAGGGAGAGAGACAGAGAGAAAATGGGAAAGAGAGAGAGAAGGGGAGGGGGGGAGAGAGGGAGATAGAGAGAACGAGAGAGAAAGAGAGAGAGAGGGAGGGGGGGGGGGGGAGAGAATGGGAAAGAGAGAGGGGGGGGGGGGGAGAGAGAGAGAGAGAAAATGGGAAACAGAGAGAGAGAGGGAGGGGAAAGAGTGAGAGAGAGAGAGAGATAGAGAATGGGAAAGTGAGAGAGAGAGAGGGGGGGGGGAGACAGTAAGAGAGAGAAAGAGAGAAAATGGGAAAGAGAGAGAGAGGAGAGAGAGAGAGAATGAGAGAGAGAGAGAGAGAGAGAGAGGGGGGGGGAGAGAGAGAGGGGGGGGAGAGAGAGAGAGAGGGGGGGGAGAGACAGAGAGGGAGAGAGAGAGGGCTGGGGGGGGGGGGTTGATGATGATGATAATTAGGATAATGATGATAATAATGATAATAAAAATGATGATAATAAGAAAGTGATGATAATGATAATGATAATAGCTTTTATGATTATCATCCTCATTTTTATACTCATTGTCTTTTTATCGCTAATACGACTATCATTAACAGTTAATAGTACTAACATTGTTATCATTGTTATTATCATTAATATGAATATCAAAATCACTATCATCATTACTATTCTTATCATTATTAAATGATAATCTCTCTCTCTCTATAACAATTTCAAAATCCAATTGGATTTCATCTTCAGTTCTGACAGTAGATTTCGAAACTGTTGTTTAGTTTTCGATATATTTAGTTTGTGCACAGTGTTTATGTAATATACATATATATACATAAACATATATATATATATATATATATATATATATATATATATATATATATATATATATATATATGTGTGTGTGTGTGTGTGTGTGTGTGTGTATGAATATATATACATATATATATGTTATGTATGAGTACTGTGTGCATACATTCAGGCGTATACATACGCTTGGAGTATGTGCATAAATGCTTATTTGTACATATATATGCGCCTACGCTGTACATTCGCGGGCACAATTCATGTGTAGTAACGAATATAAGTGTGGGCACGGGAGCGCACATAACCATGCACACATGCATTTTTGCGTAGGCCCTACACGTATATATAAACAAATGCCCATTCTCACATGAGTAGACCGAAAGGTCGTGAGATAGATTGGGGATGCTAACATCTCCTAATAACATGCAAGACTAACTCAAACGTGTTATTGGAGAATAATGGTAGCCTCTGGACTAAAATTACTCCCCGCACCGTGCACAAGGCCAACAGGTAGGGGTATCAGGCCACACCCTTCTTAAATATGATTTCCCAGTCAAGACAACGGCCCTCATTCCCCGGAAGCGAAGGAGCCCCTGGTCACGGCGGCGATCAGATTGGCTCCCAAGCAGAGGGTGCTAAAAATATCCGGTTAGACCCAGGCCGCCTAAAGATGATGAACTTATGCACATACAATGTAAGGACCCTGAGAACAGAATCTGATCTTTTGACACTGCGTGAAGAACTTTCATTTATTAATACAAATATTGTAGGGCTTTCTGAAGTTAGGAGACTGGGCGAAGAGCAGAAATGACTAAATGATGGACACATTATATTGGCGAGGTATACCCTTGGATAGCAAACAAGAATCAGGAGTAGGTTTCTTAGTTCACAAGCGACTCGAAAAGAATGTTAGGGAATTCTGCAGTGTGAGCAAAAGAGGAGCTTCGGTAATACTGAAACTAAACAACAGATATAGCCTAAAGATTATCCAAGTGTACGCTCCTACCAGCAGTCATACAGATGAGGAGATAGAGAGTTTCTATGAAGATGTGCAAGCAGCTACCGATAGAGCAAAAAAACATTTTATCGTGATTATGGGGGACCTTAATGCCAAGATATGAATAAGGGAAGATGGAGAAACCTCGATTGGGAAACATGAAATAGGCACCAGAAATGAGAGGACAAAGGCTGATAGAATTCGCTGAAGCTCGATCCCTTAAAATTATGAATGCATTCTTCGAAAAGAGACCCGGGAGGAAATGGACATCACCATCTGGCATTAAAACCGAAATTGACTTCATAATCACCAATAGGCGCGACATTGTACAAGACATAACCGTTATCAATAAAGTAAATGTCGGTAGCGACCATAGACTGGTCAGAAGTAGAGTAAAGTTACAGCTAAGAAGGGAACGAAATAAGCTCATACAAAAGCCTCTCATTAATCTAACCAACATCAAGATTAGGGCGACAGAATTCAGTATCAACATCCGAAACAAATACTCAGCTCTAGAAGAAGATCTTGATATAGACCAAATGAGCGACAAATTCAGTGAGATATTAACAGAACCTGCACTTGAAATAGGAGGTAAAGACGAAAAAGAAAAGTTCAGTAAGCTTTCGGTAGAGACAAAAGAGCTTATGAAACAGCGTAGGGACATGAAAATAACATCAATCAGAGACAAGATAGAATCAGCAATCAGCTCTGACTAAGACGATAAACAAGAAGAAAGAGGATGTACACAAATTTAACATGCGAAAAATAAACGAAGCTCTGCTTGCCGGCACCAGCCTTAAGGCAACAAAGAGGAGGCTCAGAATAGGGAAAAGCCAAATGTATACAGTAAAGAAACCCAACGGAGAGGTGAGATATAATAAAAATGAAATTATCAAAGTAATAGAGGACTTTTATCGCGACTTATACCACTCAAACGATCAACCACATACGGAGACAAACACAACAATTGGAGACGTTCCAAACATCACGGTAGAGGAGGTAAATAGAGCACTAAAAAGCATGAAAAGAGAAAAACACCAGGAGAAGACGGCATTAGAGTAGATCTTATCCAAGATGCAGGAAAGTCTTTATAACAGATGCCTAAGCGTCGATGAAATCCCGAAGGCCTGGAAAAACGCAGTGATAATTTTGATACATAAAAAGGGTGACACAAAAGACTTAAAGAATTACCGACCTATAAGCCTCCTTTCAGTAATCTATAAACTGTTCAGAAAATCATAATAGCCCGTATCACCGATACATTAGATTCAAAACAATCCAGGGAACAGGCAGGGTTCCGCAGCGGATTCTCAACTACAGACCATATCCACACACTAGCACAAATAAAAGAGAAAACAATGAATATAAGAAGCCCCTATGTATGGCATTCATAGATTATGAAAAGGCATTCGATTCGGTTCAGATAGCTGCAGTACTAGATGCAATTCGTAAACAAGGAGTAGAGGAAATATACTGCAGATTACTAGAGGATATATATACAGAGAAAGATGGTACAGCGACCATCAAAATCCACGCAGAAACTAATAAAATACCAATAAAAAAGGGTGTTAGGCGGGGCGGCACCATCTCACCGAAGCTATTTACAGCTTGCTTGGAGGAAGTATTCAAGAAGTTAAATTGGAAGGAGAGAGGGATTAAAATAGGGAATGAACACTTAAGCAATTTAAGATTTGCAGATGACATTGTTCTTTTCGGCGAGTCAACAGATTAAAACAATTAATAAGCGATTTATATAGGGAAAGTCTGAAGATTGGCCTTAAAATGAACATGAAAAAGACTAAAGTCATGTTCAATATTCGAACCTCAGTTGATCAAATACAAATACAGGGTGAGGTACTAGAAGTAGTGAACGAGTATGTATACCTAAGGCAACTCATCAAGATGAGTATTTCCTGCGATGCCGAGATAAAACGGCGAATCAGCCTAGGTTGGAGTCCCTTCGGTACACATAGTAATATATTACGAGGTCGTCTGCCACTATGTCTAAAGAGAAAGATTTTTGAATAATGTGTCCTCCTCGTCATGACATATAGATCAGACACATGGACTACGACCAAGGCACTCGAGAGGAAATTAGTAAGAGCCCAAAGAGGAATGGAAAGGCTTATGCTAGGAGTTAGTTTAAGAGACAAGAGAAAAACCACATGGATCAGCCAGTAAACAAAAGTAGAGGATATACTCAAGAGCATCAAGAAGAAGTGGGCTGGACATATAAATCGGAGACAGGACAACTGGTGGACAAAAAGAACAACAGAATGGGTAATACACGACACAAATAGACCCAGGGCAAGACCAACGACCAGATGACAGGATGAAATAGCGAACTTTGCAGGAGTAAACTGGAATCAGAGAACACATGACCGGAATGACTGGAAAAGATTGAGAGAGGCCTACGTCCTGCAGTGGAATGATACAGGCTGATGATGATGATGATATATATATATATAAATATATATATATATATATATATATATATATTATATATATATATATATAATATATATATATATATATATATAATATATATATATATATATATATATATATTATATATATATATATACATATATATATATATATACATACATATGTGTGTGTGTACATACATACATATATGTGTATGTATATATATATGTATAAATATATATATATATATATAATATATATATATAATATATATATATTTATTTATATGTATGTATATATATATACATACATACGCTTATATTTATATATATATATATATATTTTTATATATATTATATATATATATATATATATATATATATATATATAATATATATATATATATATATATATATATATATAATATATTATATATGGTGATTAAGAAACATTCATTTTATATTTATTTATTTTTAATACATGTACAAAGAATAATGGGTATTACCCAACCATTATATAGAAAAAGGGGTAATAATGGCGTATCTTGTCGTAATAAAGAGTATCTAAATACAATCTTTCTTCCCAACACAATGCATACTCTTGATCCAAAAAATGAGTTTATTTCATTCCACAATAAAGTTAATCTTTATTATCTGCTTCCTGTTCTATTTGAAGGGTGAATTTTCATCAGTGTAAAGTCACTTGCATGATTTTAGCGAAGTTATATTGTTTATTT
>NW_028234414.1:5008456-5010956 GCF_977035675.1 Penaeus japonicus | reverse complement strand
CCATACATACATTGACACATATATACATGCATATATCTATATCTATCTATACATACATACATACATACATACACACACACACACACACACACACACATACACACACATACACACACACACACACACACACACACACACACACACACACATATATATATATATATATTATATATATATATATATATATATAAATATATATATATATGTATATATAGTTATATATATATATTTACATATATATTATATATATATATGTATATATATATATATATGTATGTATATATATATATGTATGTATGTATGTATACATACATAGATAGATAGATACATACATACTTATAGATATATGCATGTATATGTGTCAATGTACGTATGGTTTAAGATAAGGATTCCCAGAACCAACTTGTCATGAGACAATGAAGATACCAGTAGAAATTGGAAAAGGTGGTTCATATCAAAAATTGATCCTTCTAAAGGCCGTGAAGAAGCAGATAATTTAATTGTGCAACATGTCATGCATATTGCAGCCGGTGACTGCATTACCAATTAAGGATAGAAATATAATTAGCACCAAAGCAACTATGTAGAATCATCTCAATATCATTTCCACGATGCTAGCACGTCATGCATTAACAGGCTGTAATACTTTTACCGCATGTCATGACTTCAGGAAAATGAAAATTTTGAATATTTTAAAACGCGATCTCTATAGTTTATAGTTAATGTTGAAGCTAAATTAAAAGCAGGCAATAAAGTTCATGGGAGCATTTCATGGACAGACAAAAGGTAAATCTGTGCCTCAAGCCATATTAAAAGGATTAAAGGAAAGTATTGGCAAGAGCGAAGCAACAAATACGCCTCCGGTAGCCACACTATTACGATGACATTGCCGAAAAAGTAATGCATGGAAATCCATGCAAAACTTTGAATGCAGATGAAGCGATTGAAGCTACCATGCACGAAATTTTGCTCATGTTTATGTATCATTTACATGTTGTAATGACCATATTTGTGGATCAGATGAGGAGGAGGATGAAAGTTGAGTGCCTTGTTCTATTGTTTGTGATTTAGTACTTCCTTTACTATTGACTACTTTAATTTTTTTTTTCAAGAAGGGTAAGAAAAACTCATAATCATATTTCTTGAAACAAAGAGCGGTGTTTCTTGTGAAAAAGGAGAGAAACGTTTCCTTTAAAAAAAAATAAAAATAAAAAATTAAATAAATAACAATTATGTGTCCATATTAACCACGGTTATGAAAAACATTTCATGAACATAAAGTCTACCTCATCATTAATGGAGGAGCAAAGGCCCTTGCGGGTCAGCGAAGGGTTAGAGTTCCCTTTTCCTGGTAACAAAAATGATTAACGAAAGAAAAAGAGGGGGAGGGAGAGCAAAGCGGTCAGCCAATTCCTCCATCTCGGTGCCCCTGGAAGCTGACTAAATGCTGACACTGATATCAAATCAAATACAAGCTGTTAAAACATTGGTTGCTAAGACTTCAAATTTGTTTACCTGTTGCAGACTTTGGTTAAGTCGTACATGGTGTTCGAGTTATTGTCCTGACGACGTACGTCATGGCGTACGATCGAGGAGAATGGTGCACTGTATTTCATATTACATTAAATATAGTAACTTTATTTAGTGACTCACGATGACAATGAATGCAATTGCTGCAATATTCACCAGAACAAGTTTAGTTAAATATCAAACGTAGCTGGCACCACTCCCATGTCCCCGTCCACAACGGCTAACTTGTCTAGCATCCACAGGAATGATGAACGGGTATTCGCAGCCAGTACTTCCTCATCCTGAAGACATTCGCGGGTCCTATGTAACGCCGATGAGGCAGTGACAACTTGACCCTAGCTTAATCAGAGAGGCCGATAGACTGAACTCGCCGAGGCCGGATCAAGCTGCCCTTTTTTTTTTTTTTTTTTTTTTTTTTTTTTTTTTTTTTTTTTTTTTTTTTGTAGGGGGCTTCTGAAAATTGCGAGCCCCACTGCCAGAAACAATGTTCTGAGATACTCATTTTCGACTCTTCCACAGAAGGGTCCTTCAGCCTCGGGTACGCGGTGTAAGGAGCTCTCACTCTCCTCTTGGTGCTAGAGGGTGGTTTTGCTTCCTCTCTTGAATTTCTGCCTTTCGGAACCCCGACGTAGTGTAATCCACAATGAGTTTGACTAAGTCTTGGTCAAGAGACCATAACTGTTTTGCTTATCATATCATATGTGTCAGTAGGTCTCTTGGGCCGGATATGATTGACAAAATACGTTAATGAAAAGTTATTTTGTGACCAGTTATTCTTAAAATGATACATACATAACTTTACTATTATCATTGAACAAAATGTATGCTAAAAAAAAAATAATAAAATAAAAAACAGCCACGTTATTTCTCTCATTCCAGTAACAATCACATCCAAACACGTTTTTTTCTTTTTCTTTTTCATCCTTTTTTTTTTTTTTCTTTACACATTATAATTCTTCAAAGAAGGCAA
>NW_028234414.1:4993456-4995956 GCF_977035675.1 Penaeus japonicus | reverse complement strand
ATGCAGAAATTTCTACATTTTGTTGATAAATTTGGTTCTTCTATATTGATATTTACAGAATTGATAGATATGAGACCTACAATAGTCAAGAATAAGGCAATACAAGTTTAATTATCCCAAATTTAAAATATGTATACAATTTCATATGACTTTCATTTTGCAACTGTGAAAGAAAATGCCTTGTGAATGATTGATATTTAGATTCTATATACTGTTCACGTTGTATGATAGGACTATCTTACATTATAAAAATACTGACCTAACTTATGTCATGCGATTCACAGGATGGAATTGTTATGGGCATTGGAACATGACAGGCTTAGGAGAGAAAGAGTGTTCAAAGACAGACTCAACCCTCTTGCAGTTAGTGATGCCCATCTCCTAAGGTATAGGAAGATAATAAATCTTATGAAACATCTAATACCTTGCAAAAATAATTTGAAACTGTAGCATCATCTCTTTGTTCATGATTCATATAGATTTCTAATATTTTACAGATACTACAGATATCCTAGGAGTGAAATTCAATGGCTGTGTGAGAAGATTGGGCCAGAAATTTCTAGGCACACAAATAGGTCACACTCAATACCTGTAGCCACACAAGTGCTAGTTGCCCTGCGTTTTTATGCAAGTGGCACTTTTCAGAGTGTGATAGGGAACTCTGTAGGACTGAGCCAGTCCAGTGTGTTTAGAATAATAAATGCTGTCACTAATGCAATTTTCAACCTGGCTCAGATGGACATAAAGATGCCTCGCACAAGGGATGAAATTCAGAAAACAAAGCAAGACTTTTTTGCAATCAAGGGTTTTCCAAGTGTACTAGGGTCCATTGACTATACACACATCCCCATCACACCTCCGAGGCAAGAGCATATTTACCTGAACAGAAAGAGGGTTCATTCTCTAAATGTTTAGGTAGTGTCAGATGCCCAGATGAAAATTATGAGTTTTTCTGCAAAATTTCTAGGAAGTGTTCATGATTCCTACATCTGGAATGATAGTAATTTGCGTCGACACTTCCTCGAACAACAGTTTGGCCACTCATACCTGCTTGGTAAGTATCCATTTATTGTATCACTGATATACATTTGACCTTTCTCATATTTTCTGTAAATTATATTACAGTATTTAAAGTATGCATATCATATTTGCTTGTATGATTAACCAAAGTACTTTATTATTTTGCAGAAGACTCAGGTTATCCTCTGGAAACTTGCCTCATGACAGTAGGTGCACTCCAATATACTCCAGAAAAGTGTGCAAAGATAGTTGCTTCCTGCCTATTCCTCCATAACCTGTGTGTCCAAAGGAGAATTCCTTTTGATGATTTACTTGAGGTTGATAATCCACCAGAGGAAGTCGTGATGAATTTCATGATTGAGAGAAGTGCTCAGCAGGAGAGGATGGCACTCATAAACGGATCTTTTTAATTGTTTGATTTACTTTTTTATTGATTTATCGCTTTTGTCAATGGAAATGTTACATTTTATATTTGTTAATTTAGTGTATATACTTTATGGAGAAAAAATATAGTATATTCATGTACTATATAGGACTCTATATAGTTTCTTGAACCAAAGATTTATAGTGTGTTGTGGAATGGCTATATCTTTATATTGAACTTACATATTCATGTTTGTGTTAATTTTATTTTTATTTTTCCTATTTCATACCAAAGATTTGTAACTGATACTGGAATGTCTATTTGTAAATTTTGCTTATATCTTCTTCTAGTGTGAATAAATTTATTTAAAAGAAAATTCATTGTACCTTCTTTCCATGTACAGTTCCCTTCTATGATATATTTAACTTAATGTATGTATAAATATATATATATATATATATATTATATATATATATAATATATATATATTTATATATATATATATATATGCATATATATATATATATATATATATATTATATATATATATATATATATATAATATATATATATATATATATATAGGGATATACGGAAGGAAAGAAAAAATAGGGAAAGATGAAAGAGATAAAATGAGAAGGAAAGAAAGAGAGTAAATAAAAATTAACTTTGTATATATATATATTTTTTTTTTCTTTCTTTCTTTTTTTTATCAAAGCAAAATTTTTCTATAAAAGTTGTGGCATATTACCAGCTGTTATAACACATTACTTTCACAGATTTGTTATAACATAAATAAAAGACTTTTTTTTTTTTTTTTTTACATTTATGAACAATTAATGAAACTATAGATGGGTAAATAGGAAAGGAAAGAAAAAATAGGGAAAGATGAAAGAGATAAAATGAGAAGGAAAGAAAGAGCGTAAATAAAAATGAAAATAGCAAAAAGAGAAAGGAGAGAGAAGGAATGAAAGGAAAAGAGAGGAAAAGGAGGGGGGATGGGTAGGGTGAAGAGAAAGAAAAAGTGATACAATAGAAAAATAAAGAATGAAATACACAAGAAGCAAGATAGAAAAAATCGCCATCCGGCATTAAAAACGAAATTTAGTTCATAAT
>NW_028234414.1:4983456-4985956 GCF_977035675.1 Penaeus japonicus | reverse complement strand
TATATATAAATATATATATATGTATATGATATATATATATATATATATATATTTATATATGTATATATATTAATATATATATATATATATATGTATATATATATATATATATATATATATATATATATATATATATAGAGAGAGAGAGAGAGAGAGAGAGAGAGAGAGAGAGAGAGAGAGAGAGAGAATGAACGACAGATTCTTGACTTGACGTGAAAAAGTTCATTTGCAGAGGAGGGCACATGGCTCGCAAAAGTAAAGATGCCTTAATATCCAGCCAAGATGGCTGCGTTTCTTCTATTACAGTCAGATGTTAAATGTTTAAAATTAAGTGAAGAACCTCAACAAATGATATTCTCTGGGAATTGCCATTTGATCAACAAGATATAACCGAGTAGGAAATGAGTAAGACTAAGAGACTTTAGTATCTTGCACATTTTCCTGTGATTATTTGAATTTGGCTTCGTCACCAAAACTACATTCAGTACATATTGCAGAGAACCTGGTATCCTTTAGAATCTACTAAGATAGACAGATATAGATGCAGAGTTGGAATAGTACATCTACTATTGTGCAATATATATTTTGTTATGTACTCCGTAAATAAACCAAGTTATACCGAATTACATATCTCTAAACTTACAGTCCAACCACATTCTAGACACTGAAAGATTTCCAATCATCACACACAACAGACCCATTAAAACTAAGTTATACTGTGCTAACAATTTAACATCAAAACACATAACACCAAACACTGAGGTCATCAGGTCTTGCTGAAAGTCGGGTATTGAAGTTAATAAGTTCATTAGCAAAGTTTAAATCAGGTCATTCATCAACAGAGGCAGCCCGTCGGTTCTCATGGTGCTAGAAAGCAAATTTACGTTTATGATTCGAAGTGTTGATATTACTTAAGAGCTGAGTGGCGGTGCTTTTAGTATCGTCAGTATTTTTATCATTACTATGAATGATAAAACTATCTGATATTATTGTTTTCGCTTGTCGTTTAGATATCTTTATTATGAATAATTATCATTATTATGAATAATAATAATAATTATTATTATTTTGTATACATGTCATTATTATTATCCTTATAATTATCATTATAATTATGATAATTATCACTACTATTGTTATCATTATCATTAGCATCATCATTGGCATTATAATTATTATCATTATTATTATCATTATCATTATCATCATCATTATTCTCAGCATCATTTTTATCATTAATCATTATTGATATCATTATTAATATTGTTGTTATCATTATCATCATCTGTTATTGTTATTATTATGGTGATTATCTTTGTCATCATCATTCATAATCCGAATTATTAACAGTTTCATCATCATTATAATAATTATTATCTCTACTATTACTGCAATCGTTATCAATTTCATTATTATTGCGATAATTTTCATTGTTATAATTGTTATAATTGCCATCACTGTTATAGTAATTGTTATTATGAGTGATTATCAAGATTACCTTAATCACTTTTGCATACAGTACATGATTAACATTAGCGTTATTTTTTCATGTAATGCTTATAATCATTATCAATGTTCTTATTCTCACGATTATTTCGTCATTATAATTATTGTTATTATCATCATATTATTATTATTATTATCATTATTATTATCATTATCATTATTATTGTCATTATTATTATAATTATTATCATTATCATCATTATCATGTTATCATATTTGTTGTTATTATTATTTCTATTACTACTACTACTGGTCTAATCATCATCATCATTGTTATCATGACTTTATTATTATTATTGTTATCATTGATATTATCATTATTATGATAACTATTATTTTGATTAGTATCATTATTTTTATCATAGTCATCAATATTATCATTATCATCATCATTACCATGATTTCAATATCATCATTAGTATTACTATTACTATTTCAATAATCATCATTATCATTATCAATATTGTTATCATTTTCATCATTAACCTCGTCATCATTATGTTCATCAGTATAATTTGCATTATCATTATTGTGTTATTATTTAGCTTGATGGTATATCTATTATTGTTGTATTCCGATGCAAATATTCGTAAGTGTATATCAGTGTGATATTATCTTGTAGGATCCGCCTGGACATTGTCAGATATGTAATTCAGTCAATAGTGATTCTACTGCAACTCTGGCTTTCAGCTTAAGGTGACACTTAACCCGAAATATGGATATAACTTTGGGCAAGATGACGATGGAGGTTTGATGTTCACTAAAATTGAAGCATTTGTTTATGCGATTCATTTCTGCAATGGTATTTCATATGTTGTTTTAAGTAAACTATCTTATTATTGAAAAAAAGTTATGCTATTGCATAAACAATTTAGGAAGGATTTGATATTGTAATGCCACTATTCATTAGTGGAAATAATTGGAAAATGTTTATATTGACGAATAGGGTTTCAAGGCATTTGTTTAAATGAAAGGTTAGATATTGGTTTTGTTT
>NW_028234414.1:4965956-4970956 GCF_977035675.1 Penaeus japonicus | reverse complement strand
ACTACACCGTAGCACAAATATTAAAAATTCAAAAAACTAAATAATATAACACAACAAAACTCTACAAAATCAACAAAAAATCAATAATTATAACTCCAGCATACATATACATGCATATATATAAAAATATAAATCTATAAAATCTAATATCAAACTAAAAAACAATATATATACAAAACTAAATAATCAATAAATACAAAAACACAAACAATCAAAAATACACACTAACAAAATATGATATCAATCTATCAATCTTATATACAATTTGAAATCAAATAACAAAAACAACTTATCTCACAAAATATAAAAAAACACATAAAAAAAAAAACTCCAGCAAAAAATCACAGCAAAAAAACACTAGATCAAACATAGACAAATATAAAAAAATCTATATATTTAATTTTTTATAATCGTAATAAACAAAATACAATAAATAAAAACAAACGTTCACACATCAAACAACACAAACTAACAAGAATCATAAGTAAAACTCAAACCATCTATACACATAAATCACACAAAAAATAAAGTAATAACAAAAACACATATCAAAACACACCAAACATCCAAATAGAAAAAATCAAAAAATAACAAAATATATCACACAAAAACTACTCACAATAAAACAAACCCTCATACAACTCACACTCAATACCGACACACACCGACCACAGCACAAACAGACCACAACAGCACCCACACACACACACACACACAACACACCACACGACACACACGACTTAACTCACACCCCCACCCACCCACCCACACACCCACGACACCACACAACACAAACACACTCACACACACACAAACACACACACACACACACACCACAGTAAACACACACACACCACACACACAACACACTACACACACAACACACACACCGACACACACTACAACACACACATAACCACCACACTCACCCACTACACACACAGCACACACAAACAGCACACACACACACACAACACACACCCCCCAACACTCACAAAACACACACAAACACAAACACACACACCACCACATACACACCCACAACACACACACACCCCCACACAAACAAAACACACACACACACACCACAAAACACACACAACACACACACACCTACACAACACATCACCCAAACACACACAACAACGCCAACACACACACAACACAGCACACACACACCCACTACACACACGAGCCCACCCACCCACACACACCTACACACACACCTACACACACACGCCACACACACACACACCAGTACACACACAACACACAAAACACAGACCCACACTACACACACCCACCCATAAACACACACAACTAGCACACACACACACACACACTCACACACACACCACACACACACACGCCACACACATACGATACATACATCATACATACAAACTCCACACTCCCACCCACCACCACCCACACACACACACACACACACACACTACCCACACACACACACACATACATACATACATACCATATCAGCCATACAAGAACCCACCACCCCAAACCACTCAAATCACACACACACACACACACACACACACACTCACACACACTTCACACCTACACACACAAGCCCACATACACACACAAACCCACACACACAACCCCCCCAACCCCCCCCACACCCCCCCCCCCCCCCCCCCCCCCACCACCCCCCCACCCCGCCCCCCCTTTCAAACACACAAACACATCCGAAACAAACTCACACTAACACACACACACACAAAACTCAGACACACACACACACACACACTCACACACATCAACAAACAAGACACGACGACACCACAACCCACCACCCACCCCCCCCCCACCCCCCCCCCACACGTGAGTCAACTCCCACACTCAAGAACCTCACACACCCACACACACAGCACACAGACACACACACACACACACTCACTCACCACATACACTCCTCAACACACACACACACATAGCTCACACGAAACTCTCACACAACACCGACACCAAACACACACACACACTCACACAAAGACCACGACACATACACACCCAGAAACACACACCACACACACATGCAACCCATACACTCCACTCACACACACTCAATCACACACACACACCACACTCAAACGGACACACACGACACACACACACATACATACACACACCCACCCACACACACACAGACACACACAACACGAAACACACACACAAACTCACAACACACTAGAAAACCCACACACACAAACCAACACCCTCACACACACACACACACACTACACACTACACACGACAAACATACACACACTATCACAACACACACACACCCACACACACACACACATACTAAAGCACACACACACACCACCTCCAAATAACCTACACACACGACAACACACACACACAACACAACACACCCCCGACACAAAACCACACACACCCACACACTACACACACACACACACACACAAACACACCCAATACCACACACAACCCACCATAAACACCCCTATCCCACGTCACACACACCCAACCACACACGTCACGACCACACGACACAAGCACACACAAACGAACCACACCCACACCCACACCACTCACACACACACACACACACACACACACAGCACACTCACCCAACACACACACACACACAGTACACCCCACAACACACACACACACACACACACACACACACCCGACAAACACACACCCCACACACACACACACACACACACACAGCACACCCACTACACACACACACACACAGAAACATACGAGACCAAACACACACACTACACCCACACAAACCAAAACAACATACTACACCATCCCACACACCACCCAAACACCTCACCCACACACACACCCAACACACACATCACCCCAACACACGACCTCTACACCCACACCCACCACACTCACACACACACAAACACAACACAAACACACAAACACACACACACACACACACACCCACACAACCCCCCACACCCACATCCCACTCACAACACACACACACACACTCACACACACCACACACACACCACTACACACACCCACACACCCATCACACACACACACACCACAAACACACACGACTACACACACACACAATACACACACCCCACGAAACACACGACCCACACCACAACACAGCACACACACACACGACACACACGCCACACACACCCACCCACACACGTAGACAACAGAAACCCACCCCCCACAACCCAACAAACACATCCCACACACACACAAAAAAAACAACCAAAAACAAAAAAAAACAAAAAAACACAAACAAAAAAAAAAAAAAAAATATTATAAATACACACACATAAACACAAAAAACACACACACACACAAACACACACATACCCACACTACACCACACACACAAACACACACCACAACAAACACAAACACCCACCCAAACTCACACACACCACACTCACACACACACACACACACCACACGAAACACACAAACACGACACACACGACACAGCGAACGAACAAACACACGACACGACACACAACACACACACACACCCCCCCCCCCCCTGACCCCCCCCCCCCCCCCCGCCCCCCCCCCCCCCCCCCCCAACACAGCCTCACACTACACCACACACACAACAACAAACAGCACACTACACACACACACACTAAACACACACCCAACCACACCTACCACACTCCCACACACACACACACCAACACACACACACCACCACACGTGATTAGTGAGCACGACAAACACACACCACAAACAAACAAAATCACACACCTACACACACACAACACACACACACACACACATAAATATATATATAGTATAGATATATTATACATATATTATAGAGACGTACCTACCCATATATATATAATACCCACAACACACACACACACACACCACACACACACACAACACCACAACACTACAGCACATCATCCCCCAAACACACACCACAATCACTCTCACTCAAACACACACTCGACACTAACACACTCACAACACACACACACCTACACAACAACAAACACAACCCCCCCCCCCCCCCCCCCCCACACACACACCCCCCCCCCCACCCCCCCCACACACACAAAGCCACACACAAACTTACACACACAAACAAACACACACACAAACACTACACCCACACACTACCAGAAACACAAACACACACACCAAACACACACACACACCACACACTAACATCTCACTCAAGATATCTAATATCTACTCAACACACCCAACCACAAAACACACACACACACACACATCACCACACACACACTCTCTCTCTCTCTCTTCTCTCTCTCTCTCTCTCTTCTCTATCTTCTCTCTCTCTCTCTTTTCTCTATCTTCTCTCTCTCTCTCTCTTCTCTCACACCCACACACACCCAACACACACAACCACACACACACGCACACACAGCAAACATTCCACAAACAATACACACACAACCCGAACCCACACACAAACACACACACACACCCTAACACACACAACCCTTTCAGCAACCAACATACACATCACACACGACTCACACACACGAAACACACACACACACACACACACGACCCACATACACACACACACTACACACCACACACACTCACACAAAAAAAACACACACACACACAAACACCAACACCCACACACACACAATACACACACAACAACACACACACACACACACACCCACTAACACACTCCCACACACCATACATCCAACAAACTCAACACGTACACACAACCAACCCCACACGTGTTGGGTGTTGTGGTTTTGTAAACACACAATACACACATACCACATCACACAACAACATCCCAGCACCCCCCCCCCCCCCCCCCCCCCCCCCCCCCCCCCCCCCCCCCCCCCCCCCCAAAAAACACACAAACACACAAACACACTTTACACCCCAAATACACACACACACACATACAAAACACACACACACACACCGACACACACACACACAACACCTCACACAACAAACACACACCCTAC
>NW_028234414.1:4953456-4960956 GCF_977035675.1 Penaeus japonicus | reverse complement strand
GTTACGCAGCATCAAAGGCTTGTGGTTAGCTGGCTGAACGCGAATATTCAACTGTCAGCTCTCTTCAAACCGGGGATATGCTGGGCATAAACTTCCACCGATTATAAAGTGTCATAGACTTAGATCCTAGGCATAAACTTCCACCGATTATAAAGTGTCATAGACTTAGATCCTAGGCATAAACTTCCACCGATTATAAAGTGTCATAGACTTAGATCCTAGGCATAAACTTCCACCGATTATAAAGTGTCATAGACTTAGATCCTAGGCATAAACTTCCATCGATTATAAAGTGTCATAGACTTAGATCCTAGAACAGCTTAGAACAATCAGTCTGTCGCTCTCTCTGGAAGCAATAGAAGTTGCATCCTTTGCTTGGTATAAAGGTTGACATGATTGCTGGAATTCGTTGGATGACAGGTTTGGTATTCAGATAAAATTGCTCAGGAGGTCAATAATATCAGGTCGCAAGTGTCACTGGATGTCGGGGGAATGGGATGGCTCCCTAGGCGGCGAAGGGAATGTGTGATCTTGTATCTTCTGAGAGTAATGAAAGGATGCCCATCTCGAGTCATGTTTTTTATTCAAGTTTGGTGCTAAGCGTGGATTCGTTGGGTTGCTATCAAGCGCGAATATCCTATACATGTATATACACTCAGCATATGGACTACAGCATCGCATGGTTTGAGTATGCCGGTACCGTGCCTGAAACTTTTTCTCTTTGCCCTTTCTCTATTCATTTTCTCCCTTCCCATCCACCTTCCGCCCATCTCTCTCTCCTTTCCCTTTTCCCTTTCTCTTCCCAAACTTTCTCCATCATCACCCTCCCCCCCCCCCCCCCTACCCCTCCGCACGCTCCCCAAGACACAAGCGTCCCAGTCTCACAAATCCTTCTCTATCAAGGCGCGATCATCTAACAAGTTTCAGACGAGAGAGACCTGAGGCTCGGGAATCACGAAGAGAAGCTGTGACTGGCGTGAATGTGATATACAAGATGCACTTCGGTCCAACTCTCCATATGCTGACACGGGAATCTGAGTCTTACGTGATGCGAATCCATGGCATTCTTTCTCTGCTGTGTTTATCCCTTCTCCTCATCTTCATTTCCTCTTTCCCACATCCTTTTGCCACTCTCTCTCTCTTTCCTTAATTTTTTTTTTCTCCTCTATGTTCTCCCCTTTTCTCTTTTCCCTGCTCTCTTTTTCGGTCCTACCCTTTTTCCTCACGATTCGTCTTCTATTCCTTCTTTTTCCCCTCTTCCAACTTCTCTTGTTTTTTTTATTTTAATATCCTCTTCCGTATATCTCCTCCACGCTATTCTCCATCTTCTGACGTCTTTACGTCCCTCCTCCTTCTCCTAGAACTTATTCCGAAGTATCTCTTTTCTCTTGCTTCTTCCTCATCTTCCCCTCACAAATAATAACTATAAAGTCGTATGGTAACCAACAGAGCGCAAAGGAGAGAAGGGTTGGGTAAACACAAAAAAGTGAAGAGGGGAGGAATAAAGATGTACAATGTGAGAATTGATGATGCAGCGCATAAGGGCAATTGCACGAGGAGAATACGATAGCAAGAAAAACGAGGGATAGAACAAAGACTGAATCGGAGATATAAAGGAATATAAAGCGAACAGCAAGACAGGGAAAGAGAAGAGGCAATGTATAGGAATGGAGATAGAAGCAGAGAAATAGGGAGGCTAGAGAAAAACAGAGAGAGAGAGAGATATGGATAACAAACTAAGGAAGGAAAATAGCGCAAGAAAGAAGAGAGAGAGAAATATGTGAATAACAGATTAAGGAAAGAGAATAGCAAAATAAAGAGGGAAGAGAGAAAAAATGGCCAAAAAAGGTAAAGAAAAAGGAAAGGAAAGAAGTTGAAGGTACCTTGATATTGATAATGGCTGTGATATGTACCAGTGACAAGACAAGTCAATTGTCAATATCAGTAGTATTCATATTGATAAATAGTGACAGCAGAGATGATTGGTAATAAGAATAGCAATGATAATGAGAGTGATCACGAAAATCATTATAACAATAAACAGAGTGATAATTATGATAATGATCATGATAATAATTGAAATAATAATGATCATGATAATAATTGAAATAATAATGATCATGATAATAATTGAAACAATAATGATCATGATAATAATTGAAAAAATAATGATCATGATAATAATTGAAATAATAATGATCATGATAATAATTGAAACAACAATAATAATGCAGGCTACCAAAACTATCTCAGACTGAGGGTCAACCACATTCCATAAAAAAGAGATGAATTTCCAAGCACATTTCTTTTCTGTGCGACTCGTAACTACGATGAATCCTTGAGCTGGATCAGAGAGTCGGTTGACCACCCGAACCTAATCCGCTGCCCATCCACACGATCAACCCGCGCATGAAACTTTATCGCGTTCCGTATGCAACGTTTCTCACAACCAAGTACCAATTGTAATAATGATAATAATAGTGGTGATGATGATAAAGATAATGATAATGATGTTAATAATGATAACGAAGATAATGATGATAATGATAAAAAGAATGATGAGGTGATACTTTTGATATGATATTGATACTAGATATATGTTGATAGTGGATACATTTATAATATTTTCTAAGGATGGGCAAGATGAATGGGAAAGAGTAGACAGAAGGGGACAAGAAAGGATAAGGAGAAAGGGAGAACCAAGAGAGAAGGCGCAGAGGAGGGAAGAAAGGGGAGAAGAGTAGGGATGGGGAGAGGACCCTATAGGGGGAGAAGAGGGGAGGGAGAAAACAAGTGACGGCTTCTTAAGAAAAAGAAAAAAGATGGGCTGAACGCACGCCACCTGCCGGCTTTCTGGTGATACAGCTTTGTTTTCGTCTATTTTTAAACAGGGAAAGACAAATTTACCATTATGGCCTCATATATTTAGATGGGGAAACACTGAGAACTGAAGGAGACATGCTCTCTCTCTCTCTCTCTCTCTCTCTCTCTCTCTCTCTCTCTCTCTCTCTCTCTCTCTCTCTCTCTCTCTCTCTCTCTCTCTCTCTCTCTCTCTTTCTCGCTCTCTCTCACTCTCACTCACTCACTCACTCACTCACTCACACACACACACACACACACACACACACACACATTCTCTCTCTCTCTCTCTCTCTCTCTCTCTCTCTCTCTCTCTCTCTCTCTCTCTCTCTCTCTCTCTCTCTCTCTCTCTCTCTCTCTCCTTCCATCGACAGTCGATAGAGTTAGATGACCAGTCAATCACATGATCAACCTTAAGTCTTTAGTCTCAGTCAGCCAAGGGAATTCGTGACAAGGCCTCGCAAGGTAGGACCATACTAATCTTTACTGATTGGGAAGAGGTCGGGATTAGCGCTGCGGTTACATTCGAATCAATATTTTTCTTCTTATTTTTTTAATGTTACGAGTTTTATCATTATGTAAATATATCAAATGCCACTATTTATATTCAAAGGATTTTTTTTATACGCTATTATCATTACCCCTTATAGGATTTTTCCAATGTTTTTCTTAGATGTTATTGCCAAGTGTCTGTCTTTATGTATAATGTATGTTATCTTGACAGTGATGATGATGATAATGATGAAGATGAAGATGATGATGATGATGATGATGATGATGATGATGAAGATGAAGATGAAGATGAAGATGAAGATGAAGATGAAGATGGTGATGATGATTACGACGACGAAGTGATGATGTTGATGATGGTGATAAAGATAAGGATAATGATAATGGTAATAATATAAAATAATGTTAATAACAGCTAATTGTTGATAGCAAAACTGATGTTAGATTCAATAATAATTATGCTGCCAACAATAATATTTGATTAGAGCAAAACAAAAATAACAGGAAGAACGGTAACCATGATGACGTTTTTTACCACGTGTGTGGTTGTATGAGCTAAGTGTTTTATGATATTTTTTATCTGATTTTTTAATCCGTCTTTGCATTCATCTGAATAAGTTTATTCCACCTTTTTCCTTCTTTTCTTTTTACTCTCAGAGTTTTCAGGTTTGTCGAGAAACAGAATTTCACAGCCATTGCACACCAGCAGTTTCGCCTCCGAGTCATTTCCTGCAACCGTCACGTGTCAAATCCCTCTTTTCTTCTTCTTTTTTCCTCGCCGCTCTTCCTTTCCACTTATCTGCATTTTTGTATACGTCTTCTTATTCATTTTTCAAGTGATTATTTTCATCGTCTCTTTTTCTCCCCTTCCCATTTCCTTTGCTGTTAATTGATTTTGAAATGGGTCTTTCATGAGTCATGAGATTCCAGCACGGCTGGATAACGCAAAAACACCTTTACAGCCCTGTGCACGTAAACAGGAATACCTTTTCTTCATCAACCGTTATCATTATGGCAAGTGAAAAAAAAAATGATGTTAATAACAACGGTTGTAATAACTACTACTGCTACTACTAGTAGTAGCAGTAGTAGCAGCAGCAGTAGTAGAAGTGGTAATAATAGCAGTAGTAGTATAGTAGTAGTAGTAGTAGTAATGTTGCAGCAGCAGCAAAGGTAACAGCAGAAGAGACAATAACGACAATGCTTATGATGATGACAATAAGAATATGGCAAAAATTAATTATGATGTTGAAGACATTAAAATAATTATAACAAACACGATGACAACAAACCCAAGACTTTTATAATAACAGTAATGATGATAATGATGGTGATGATAATCATGATAATGGTAAACAAATAACGATGACAATGGATAAAAAATGGCTTGACAGAACCCCCTACCCCCCCCCCTCCCCCTCCCCCTCCCGATCCCTAAGCCTCGCAACTATCTCTCGGAGGCTGGCTCCCTCTTCCTCTCCCTAAGTCGTGGAGTGTGACCATTGATGAATAGTTGATCCCGCACCGCCATCGCCAGCTGATCCCAAGCAGCTTGTCTACACTGTGACAAAGGAAACTTGCTTGGGGGTGGAGGGGGAAGGGGGAAGGGGGAAGGGGGGAGAGAAAGGAGATTGGAAGGGAGGGAGAAGGGGAAGAGGAAGAGCTTTCGTTTCTCCCTCCGATTCAGACACCAACTTTGACTGAAGGTTTCCTCATAATCATTTTACTGAAGGGTTTTTATTCCTTTTTTTATGTTCCAAAGCTCGTCTCCCTCTCTCCCGTTTTCTGTTTACTTTTCTCACTTTTACTATCTCTGTGTCAATCTATTTCCATCTCTGTTATTTCCTCTCCTACATTCTTCTCACGTTCTCTTAATTTAATGTTACATTATCCAGTCGCATAGTTCAGTGTTGAATCATTTTTTACGTTATTTATATAGGAACAAGTTATCTATGGAGGGTTCGGGAAAGTGCAGAATGATGAAATAAAGAAAGCGAACAAAAATGGAAAAAAAAGAAATCAAGTAAAGATTGAAAATAAAGAGACAAGAAAGGTACAATTTGTACATCTATCTTCTCTAATTGTGCAATCTATTCATTTGCTCTGTCTGTATATCGTCATTATCTAACCGTACCAAAAGGGTTCTTTGCTATTGCATAAACTAAATTAAGACAGGTTAGGAATAAAATAATAGTATATTATCAAAATGTTGATATACATAGCAACCACGAACATTTCTGGTAATGTTACAATAAGTATCTGGCGTGTATTGAAATTATAGACACATGACACATGTGACACACGGTCGCCACATGGATCTCTGCCTCTGACATCCAGGATATAATCCTACCATGCTTACTAATGTGTCATGACTAATGCTTACCGCCTCCCCCTCATCTCTGTCATTCATATACATAGGCAATTCTAACCTGCTCATTTGGCGCTCAGTCAGCGTTCCTCATGGATACATTCTCGCGGGAATCCCCCGTTCATGATTTTTCCAAAAACAAACTATTTATTCCCCTGCCGTCTGATAATCATGCAACTTTTAGACCAAACCTGATTTAGCGTTCAAAACCTCACACAGAGAGACAGCGGGAGATACATCGCCGCTTTAATAACTAACAAGAAAATAATACAAAGAGAGTCGAGATATATCAGGAAGAAAAAGATTCGAAAGTCAACGCAAGTGAAAGAAATAAAAGAAAATACAGCAAAGGATGATGTGAGATTACACCGAATAGCAGAAAAATCAAGAAGCTGAAAATACAATTTACAAAAAAAAAAAAAAAAAAAAAAAAAAAAAAAAAAAGCAAGCACATAACGAGCGGATGAAAGCGAGTGCAAAAGGTCTCAAGAAGTCGTGTCTCCCTTCCTCGTTTTGAGACAAAGCGTGGCACTAATGCCCGACTTGTGGGGAGAAAAAATAGTTATGCTACGTATCCAACGGATTAGGGATTCTTATTACCTATCCTTCTGTTGGTTAATGAATCCGTTTATGCACAGCTTCATGCTCTGTTCAACAGCTCTGCAAAGTAATCCTTTCATCTTCCTTGTGTTTATTCTTACTCTTCATATTCTTTGTCTTCTAATCAAACCAGTCAGCGTTCCTTTCATATGATAATATTAAGAGTAAAAATAATGACAATAATAACAGTAAGAGGTGTTTGAATATCGAATATCCCAGGGCTTATAATGAGTACAAAGTAAAAAGGCACATGTTGTGGTAACATGCTTGTATACTTTCTTGTGTACCAAAGTATTCGCCATTGTACCTCAAGATTTTGTTTGATTTATCATATATGTCGCTCATAATTAGTGCTCATTTTTTCATCTTGTATTTTGTTCCATTGATTTTGCAAATAGATTCAAACTCCCTGCCAATTTGACTTAAACTTTTTGCGCTCGCTGGATAGCCACAAAAGAAAAGAGATTCCCCTCTCCAAAAAGCTGAATTTTATTTGATCTGAAACTGTGATGCATGAATATGCTTACAGAAAATTTTACAGAAAATAAAAGAAAACAATGAGACGGATGTCAGTGTCAAGCCGTCGCTGTGAAACTGGATCTTCATGTAAGTTGAGAGGGAGAAAGGGAGAGAGAGAGAGAGAGAGAGAGAGAGAGAGAGAGAGAGAGAGAGAGAGAGAGAGAGAGAGAGAGAGAGAGAGAGAGTGAGTGAGTGAGAGAGAGAGAATCGAGAACAGGCAGCGACATCTATGATGCAAACACATCAAGCCTGCCTCCGACACAAAAATAAGCTCAAATAAGCCTTCCTTCTTACTCTACGTCCGTAAGGGATGACCCGGAGGGACCCAACCTAATCTGACCATATCAAGCTTTTTCAAGTAGCAGTACCCAGTCCACTAAAAACGATCACAGAGATAAAAAATAAAAAAAAATAAAAAATAAATAAATAAATAAATAAATAAAATAAATAAATACTGGACATGTAATGAACAACCCACTTCTATATCTAGAGCCAGCGAGGATGAACAGGCGTTCCAAAGAACAGTTGCTCTCTCTCTGCTTTTGCGATGCCTTCAGACTGTCTTCGCCACCCGCTGCGATACCCTCCCTCTCGTAAGGGTAACTCTCATGGTGGTACTTGTTGCCAACTCGTATATATATTGT
>NW_028234414.1:4940956-4943456 GCF_977035675.1 Penaeus japonicus | reverse complement strand
ATTGTCACACCTGAGCACACCATTGCACCACCACACCACCACCTACTAAGGGTCATCGTCCGTAAGCATGACGTTTAGAAATAGCCCATCCCGCCCGCTTAGCCCATGGCGTAAAGGTTATTTGGGAGAGTGTACAGCGAGAGTCAATCAACACGACCCATGATCAAACGCGCTAATTGAGAGTCGCTGACGGGCTACCTGGGTGCCATATTAATGAGGGGCTTCCGAGTGCACGTTCGGCTGGTTGCGTAATTAACCCTAAAACGTTCTGGTGCGGCGGGGGGAGAGGTTCTGCTTGATTAATATTAATGAGTGAGAATAAATGATGGTGAACACCATTCAATGAATACTGATGTGGCGTAAGATGTATTAATGGCATCCTTGGTTTCAATACTTTCCATTTATTTACACGTGTAAACACAAATAGACAATGCAATGTATGGCAGCATTAAAATTTGAGCTAACATTACGGCCTGTCCACGACTATGCTGTAGCTAACCTAACCCGACCTCTACATGTCATGTATAAATAAAATATTCAGTAATCAATTCCTGCATACAAAACACACATGCGAGCATAGTGTATTTCTCCCTTTTTCTCTACCTACCTATCTATATATTAATCCACGCCCATACCCACATGCACCCGCATATATATACAGTATACACACACACATGTTTTATTTTTTATTATTATGATATATATATATTAGATATATATAGTAATATATTATATTTATATCTTTTATATATATCTGTGTGTGTGTGTGTGTGTGTGTGTGTGTGTGTGTACATACCATCTATTATAATTATTTGCAAGTATACCATACAGTGTCAAAGGTGACCAACTTTCTTTCACCATCTAGCCAGTACATATGTCATGTTTTCAGTTTTCAGAAATCTAATCATTCAACCACCGTCCGGGGGAGTATCAGCCAGAAAAAAAATATATATATTCGTAATGGATGCCAGATCTCACGCTATGGCAACCCTAACGGCCACGGTCACACAGGGACGCTCATACGGAACAGGTATCAACTAATAGATAACTATCCGAAATATTGCCATATATAATATATAATATATTATTTATATATATATTATATATATATAATATATATATATATATATATATAGTATACTATAATATATATATAATTTAAATATATATAATATATATATATATATAATATATATATATTCCTATTAACCTACTATATATATTTCAGCAAATTATAATGCATAGGCTCATTATAATTCACGTCGTGTGTAAGCATGCGAGACGCTGCGCGTGAATATATGTATATATACATATATATATATATATAATATATAATATATATAATAAAATATAAATATATATATATAATATATAGCATATGCATAAGTTCATTGTATATAAATATATATAAATATATATATATATATATATATATATATATATATATTATATATATATATAGAGATGTATAATGCATAATACATGTAATATATAGTTATATATATATATATAGATATATAATAATATATATATTATATATAATATATATATATATATATATGTATATGCATAATACACTGTATATATCTATATAATTATATATATGATATAAATATATATATTATATAAATATATATATATATATACTTATATATACATATTACTATGCATATACATATATATATATATATATATTATATATACATATAAATATTTATATATATATATATATATTAGAATTATATATATATAGTATATATATATATTATATATATATATATAGATATATATTATATATATATATAAATATTCTAAGTATATAGTGTATGTATGTGTGTGCAAGCATATCTTATCTATCTATCCTATCTTATCATCTATCTATCTATATATATATATATATATATATATATATATATATATATATATATGTATATAAATATGTGTATGTATGTGTGTGCATGTATCTATCTATCTATCGCTCTCTTTCTCTGTCTCTCTCTTTTTCTTTCTCACTCTCTCTCTCTCTTCTCTCTCCTCTCTCTCTCTCTCTCAATATAGTTATATATATATATATCTTTAATATATATATATATATAACTATATATATCTATATTACTTTAATATATATATATATATACATATATATATGTATATATATATATATATATATATTATATGTATATTCTATTATATATATATATATATATATATATATATATATATATATGTATAAAAGTATATTACGTATGTGTATGTATATTGTGCATGTATCTATACTCTTTCTCTCTCTCTTCTCTCTCTTCTCTCTCTCTATATATCTCCTCTTAACTCCTATCTATTATATATATATATATATTTAATATATATATATATATATATATATATATATATATCTTATATATATATATACAAAATTTATATATTATTATTTATATATATATTATATATAAAATATATATATATATATATCATATAATATATATTCTAAGTATAATAGATG
>NW_028234414.1:4928456-4935956 GCF_977035675.1 Penaeus japonicus | reverse complement strand
AAAAACACGTCATCCGTTGTTAACGGGTTATCATTATTTTGTTATGACAATCATCTTTATCATTACCCTTAACCTCATTATTATCATTATAATATCATCAATATCATTATCGCTTTTATTGTTATCATTATTTCTGTCATTTTAAGTATTTTCCTTTCAACCAAAGATTCATGTTGTATTATCCCAATCATTATGATTAGAATGTTCGTTATCTTTTTATAATGCATCGGCATACTTACAAATTGTTGTGCATTGATAACATTTCAAAACTAAAACGCTTTTGTGACGACTGTTGCAATGTTGATATAAGTATTGATAAATGTTTGGAGGTTTATGGTGATGAAATTGTGCCTGTATTTGCTAAATCAATGGCGTTGATACTTCACCGAGGTCCATTCTTTTTTTTATTATTATTATTATTAATATATCACAATTTAGAATGGAATTTGACAAAAACATAGAAATGTCTGAAAATTCACATAAGTCTCCAACTCTGTGCAATTTGAAATAAATAAACAAATATAATACTCGTTCACAAACACAGTGAATGAAATTAGTCAGCCATGTTTGGATTAATTGCTAAACTATTTCCACACGACTGCTGTTGCGTTATCATGCTGGGGGTGAAGCTGCACACACACACAAACCGTGGTGCGTCCTACGCGATCTGCATAAAAAAATATTCCAGAGAGATATTGTCATACACTATCAACGAGGTACAGAAAAAAAACACCATGTCTTGTCTATCCATGTTAGCTTTTAATCTATAGTTTTAGTTCATGTTTATGTGCGTGGGAGGATGGGGCCTCTATGTATATATATCAGTTTGCACATGATGGATATGCTATCAAATTAACGTAGTAATTATGGTGTACTATACTCGACTGTGGTTAAGTAGGTAAATTAACTAATAATAAAAGTTCGTAAGTACACACAGAGGTTAATACAGTAGTTTGGCAGACAAACTACATATGTATTGTTTTGTATTACATTTCGTTTACTGGCACAATCTCTTCATTTTGCACTAAATTCAGATACTAAGAAGAAAATATATATTTCCGGAGCCCTCCTTTTGCTGTATTGTAATCAACCCTTTTAGGGACTGGAAGGAGAGTCCTTGAAAGGAACAGAGACATGTGGACATTTAGAAGACTAATAGAGATGGAAATGCAAAGAGAGCAAGCGAGTGAGTTTAAGAGAGAGAGAGAGAGAGAGAGAGAGAGAGAGAGAGAGAGAGAGAGAGAGAGAGAGAGAGAGAGAGAGAGAGAGAGAGAGAGAGAGAGAGAGAGAGAGAGAGAGAGAGAGAGAGAGAGAGAGAGAGAGAAAGGAGTGGCAAATATTGTAGTGTAGAAGTAGTACAAAACAATCATCTATTCAGTGGAATTTCTTTCCATGTATACACGTGCCTGTGTTGTGTAAATGTAAACATGCAATATTAATTTACAACATACACGTACATGCTCCCACCGACAGCGTCTGATCTTGAATCAAAGTGAATTTAAGGCGAGTTCTAGGCCACAGAAGGCTAAAACAAGCCATAGTAGGCCTCAGCTGGGGTCTGTGAGGCCAATTTCCCAGCCGTTATCAGCAAGAAGTGGAGGGTGGAGGACAGGGTTTAAAGTGCCACCTCTGGACATGGCTGAGGTGACAGTAATAAAGGTTCCATTGCTCACGGCAACCTGAGTCAACGAGTGGGCATTTATTGGGGCTCATGTACTCTTGGGGCAAAAATCATATTGTTTCATAATTTGAAGATATTTGTGGAGTATCTAGATATTTTGAATATCATAATTTCCTTCCTTCTTGATTAAGAATGTTATTCATAAAGAGAAGTGTACTGATAATGCAACACTGTTTATATCAGTATATGTTGTTCCATTTGCCAACATCAATTCTCAGATTAAATAATTTAGATAATTCGTCTAAACGAAAACGCACTATTCATGCAGTACAGAAATGATAATATTTCAGGCGATAGACAGTCGTTTAAATTTAAAAGAAATGATGAATTCCTACTTCATGGGCAGCCCACTCGCGATTCAGTGAAGCACAGTGACTTATGTAACTTTTTCGTGCAAATACTTGGAATTTCCAGAAGCGTATGGCAACTTCATGAAAACAATAAAGAAAATGAGTATGGTCGTGGAAATATGTCAATTTTTATCATGCTTACATTATCATTGTGCTTTTCCTTAGTTTTGTGTATCAATCCTCGGCGAGATGACCTACGGTTCTAATACGCCCCGTTTCATTAGGAACATTTCATTAGTAACTCAAAGCTGAGAATAAAATATTTCAACAGACAAAAAGGCTTTATAACAATAAGCGTAAGTTAGGTTAACTGTTGGAAAAAAGGTACGATTTTATTTTCATTCCAATTCTTGAAACGCTCAGACGGGTGGTTTGTAAACACTTCTCAAACTTCAAAAGTCTGCCGAATAATTTAGATTACCAGCAGGCAGAATCAATGAGCAATCAATCATTTGTCTGATACCGCTACAGGAGAAGAAAAATAACACATGCAAGTTTGTTTTCTGTTAATCCTGATTTTCTACTGGGTTCAAGAAAGAGGACAGAAAGAAGAAGAAGAAAAAAGAACTTTTAACTGGCAGCTTTTGATTATTGATAATAATAATAATGCAAGGAATAGATCATGCTAAAAAAAGAAAGAATTTATCTATTTATCAATATATCTGTATATATTTATATCAGAATAGATCATGCTAAAAAAAAACAAGAAAACTAATGTATTCAGGTCCTTAAGTCCCATCATCTCTCCTGCAAAATGAAAGTCACGTTCTTATTGGACTAATATGTTAATGAGAAGGTTGAACGGATCTCTCCAGCACGGTCACAACTCACCTCAAGGGTCAAGAGAGGTCAAAAGGGTTGGAAGAGAGATCAAAGTGGGGTGAAAGGAGCTCAGAAAAGGGGGGGTGGAATAGTAGGAGAGACAAAGAAGAGAGAACAGAGACAGAGAGAGAAATAGAGAGAGAGAGAGAGAAAGAGAGCGATAGAGAGAGAATGAGAGAGAGAGAGAAAGAAAGAGAGTGATAGAGAGAATGAGAGAGAGAGACAGACAGAATGTGAGAGGGAGAGCGGGGGCGGAAGAATAGGAGAGAAAAGGGAGGGGAATGAGAGAGAGCGAAAGAGAGACAGAAAGAGAAAAAGGGGGAGAGAGAAGAAGATAGAGAAAGTGTCTTACGTTAATTAATACTTATAAATCGATAAATTCAAAAAAGAATTAAAAAAAACCGCTTAAAAAAAACATCCAAACAAACAAACATACAAAAAACAACATCTAAAATTAACCAAAATCCAAATTTAAAAAAATAGCAAATTATCACAACTAATCTAAATTAACAACGTTAAAAAAAAACAGCGATTTAACGGTTTACCCCTCTTCTCTTTCTGCATAATCCCCCCCGCCTCCGTTCCCAACCAAGCAAAGAACCATTTATATTTATGTCTTATGTCTGCTGTTATTGTTATTATGTCTATCGAATATTATTTCTATATGTATATTTTTGCTACTGTATTCTACATAATGCGCTTATCAAAAGATTTGTATCTTTCATGTAATTCTATTTGTTGCATATATCTTATCACATACATATATATACATACAATTATGTATATTTATATATATATATAATATCTTATATCTTATAATAGATAAATCTATATATTATACATAGTACATATATATAATCATAATATAAATAAATATATATTATATTATATAATATCTATAAACATATTATAAATATGTATAAGAATATATATATATATATTAAAAATAATAAATATAAAAATATTATATCTATATAGTAAATGTATGAATATTATATGTTATATAATATATACATAAACAAACATATATATAATATATCATATATGATATATCATATATATCTATCTAGTATTAAAAAGAATTTATAAATATAGTATTATAATATATATATATAAAATATATATATAATATATAAAAAATAAAAAAGTAAAAATATATATATATCTATATATTCTATAATATAAATATAATATACATATTATGTATATATTTATATATCTATATATCTATAAATATATATAATTTATATATAATAAATAATATCTATATATTATATATATATATATACTATAAATACATACATACATACATACACCCACACACAAGCACCATCACACACAACAACCAGGCCACACAACACAACCACATATTATATAAATATCACAATATATATATATATATAAAATATATAAATCTATATGCATATTTATATAAATATATATATAAATATATAGTATATCAATATAAACAATATCAAAAAATAGTGCAATATCTATATATATATATATAAATATATAATAGATATATATATAAAAAATATGTATATATATATAACAACCAAAAAAACTATAAATATCTAAATATATATCAATAATAAACTCTCTTATATATACTATATATATATAATAACTCAACTCTAAATCAATCAATAAATATATATAATACATATATATATATATATACACACCTATCTGTTTCCCACCCACCCTCTCATCTGTCATCGACATACTGTTTTGCATTTCCCTTCGCAAAAGCTATGTGCACATACAACACTTTCTTCTCATTACAATGTCACATGCCACACACGTGATTCACACACATCCTCAGACGAACCATACATTGTGGTAGAGAGTCTCCTCTCGGGGGAGAAACAGCCCTCACAACAAAGTCTGTTCAAGATTAATTAATAAACGAAGAGAGCTGTTTCGGCCATGTTCTTCACACCCTAAGCCACGCTACCAAAATTGATGTAGTGGACTCCATGAGACCTTTCTTACAGAGAAAGATATATCTTTATCTATATCTTTATATATAGATAGATAGATAGATAGATAGATAGATAGATAGGTAGATAGATAGATAGATAGATAGGTAGATAGATAGAGAGAATGATAGATAAATAGATAGATAGATAAATATATAGACAGAGAAAGAGAGAGAGAGAGGGGAGGGGGGATGGGCGCATGGAGTAGGGGAATCTACTTTTAAAGTTTGTGTTCCCCTCTCTTTACCAAAGGGGCAGGAATAGCCCTGTCAGAGCGTGATTGGTCGGTTGCTTACGAGGGGAGAGCATAAAAAGAGGGGAAAGGAGGACATGACTCAGTTCAACACTCGGATTCACGTGTTCGAGAAACGGGGAAAATGTGAAGAAAAATGTATGGTAGACTTAAAAGATAACTGCAACAGTTGTCGATTGCTGGTAGCGAGCTCAGATGTTTATTGTTGAGAAAGGGACTGAGTACATAAGAATTTAAGCTTTTCATATTTCACACCAAATCAAAGTTCATATCAATAATGTGGTTCTGAACTATGCACGGTTCCCTGAACATAGATTTGAAAATTAAGTAGTGGTAGGTTAGCAAACTTAGGGAACTGTCCACATTTAATCAAAATTAAAATTAATATTAAATTTAGTTTCAGAGAAAAAGAGGGGGGAGGACGAGAGAAAGAGAGGGAGAGAGAAAGAGAGAGAGAGAAAGGGTGGGGGGGGGGGGGGGGGGGGGGGGGGGGGGGGGGGGGGGGGGGGGGGGGGGGGGGGGGTGGGGGGGGGGGGGGGGGGGGGGGGGGGGGTGGGGGGGGGGGGGGGGGTGGGGGGGGGTGGGGGGGGGGGGGGGGGGGGGGAGAAAAAAGAGGGAGAGAGAGAGGAAGAAGGAAGGAAACGAAAACAAAATAAAATACAAAGGTTTTCAAGCTTTAAAAACAAAAAAAAAGGGAGATGGCAGATAAACAGAAATGAAACGGAAAGGGGGGAACGGTGAAAAAAATGAAAAAAAAAAAAAAAANATGAACTTTGATAGGTACTGGAACAGACAGATGTAGAAATAAATGAACAAGTGATTCCAGCAGATAATACACTGATAAAACTAGAAGAGTGTACATACGTAAGAAAAGGTTGTAATACAAACAGAGGCAAATTAAAAGATCAATAAATTATTCAAGACTAAATAACCACAATGTGTTTATAAATCACCGTTCGAAACTTCCCGCAAAAATGATAATGATCTCGTGTTTAAATAAATCTCCTTACATCCACAAGATCATCGCTGAGGCGTCTCTGAGATGCTTCACGAGTTGCCAACAATCTTGTTATCACAGTTGTGTAGCGTTGCCGCCTGAGTGAGCAGGAATAATGGCAAGACTTGAAGGCAGGGGGTGGGGGTGGGGTGGGGCGGGGGGAAGGGTTGCTGGGATGGGTGGCAGACATTGGAAGGAAGGAAAGGGGGAAAATGGGGAAGGGGGATGTCAGGCGTTGTTGAGAGGGAGGAGGAATGGAAGGAACGGAGGAGGGAAAGGGCGGAGAAGAAGATAGAAGAAGGAAGAAGGAGGAGACAAAAAGAAAAGGGGTATGTCTGGGAGCACGAATAAGACTGCATATAACCTTCGTCCCATCAAAGGGACGGAGAGTTTTATTTTATATATATATATATATATATATATATATATATATATATATATATATATATAATACATGATATACAGAAGAAGAGAGAGAGAGTAGAGAGAGAGAATAGATATATATAAGAATACATATAAATAGTATAATAATATATATGCGTATATATACTTAGATAATTTTTTTTTTTTTTTTTTTTTTTTTTTTTTTTTTTTTATTATTTTTTTTTTTCATGCTCATGTAATATATGTTTCATTATCAGATACTACGCTAATAATCAGATATATTCAATTGTATATGTATATATATAATGTATATATATATATAATAATAGATATTAAATATCAAGATATATATCCATAACGCATTTACATATATTTAGTTAATAGAATACATATACTTTATATATTTATATCTGTATATCAATATAGATATCATATGCTATCTATCTATCTCTCTCTCTATATATAATTAATACATATGTACATATATATATAAAGAAATATATATAAATATATATATATATAATATATATATATAAATTTATATCTATATAAACATATCTACATATATATATATATATAATTATATATATTAATCTATTTAAATATATAACATCAATTTTTTATAATATGTATATTAGATAAATGTATATGTTATATTGATATAAAAGGTAATATAAATATATATATATATATAATATATATATAACTCTATATAAATATAATATTTATATATATATATATGTGTGTTTGTGTGTGTGTGTTGTGTGTGAGAGTAAGAAGTTGTGGTATATATATAATATATATATATAACTATATATATTTATATTTACAATATATATATATATATATAATATTATATATATAATAACTCTCATATATATATGAAATAATTATAGATTTATATATATACATAGATATATATATCATAGATATCATAGATATATATATATATATATATAAATATATATATATACTATATAATATATATATATATATCAACAGCACCTTGTAGAATAAGTATAACTCAG
>NW_028234414.1:4918456-4920956 GCF_977035675.1 Penaeus japonicus | reverse complement strand
TATATATATATATAATATAGTATATATATAAATATTCATAACACACCACACACACACACAAAATATTTATATATATAAATATATATATAAATATATCTATATATATATAGCTATATATATATATATATAGATATAATATGCATACACCCACACACACACATTAATTAATAATATATATATATACTATATATATATAAATATATATATAAAAATTAATAATAATATTATATATGTATATAACAAATATATATATACTACAATACTAATTCATAACCATACCCAATGCATCAAATACCTATATACCACTTATATACTGTATATATATATAAATATATTATTAATATAATATATATATATATATATATATATATATAATATATATACATACAAAATAATATATATATATATATATATATAAATATATATTTATACAAATATTATACATATATATACTATATATATATCCTATATGTCAATACTATATATATATAATATATATATAAACATATAAATACATAATATACATCATATGTTTATATATATATATCTTTTTTTTATAGAAATATATACAATATATAATGCTAATATATATATATATACTATATATATATCTATATATCACGTTTTATAGATATATATCCCCCGCCCTCCCAGCTCGCTCACGCTCCATCCCATATGTATAGTATATATACTATATATATGTAATATATATATAATATATATATATATAAATATATATATATATATATCTATATATATATATAACTATATTAAAATAATGTATATATATATTTAATATATATATATATATATATATATATATATATACAGAAATATATAATATATATATAATAATATATATTATATATATATATAAATAATCATATACATATATATATATATATATATATATAATATTTATATATAAATATCTGTATCTATATCTATCGATATATAAATATGTGTGTTTATATATATACGCATACGTAAATGTATATATATATATCTTAATATATATATATATAATATCTTATATTATATAAAGTGGTAAGATATATAAATATACATATAGATTTATATATATAAATATATAATTATATATTATGTAAACATATACTATATAATATATTATATATAATAAATATATATATAAATATAGATAGATAAGTATAATTATATATATTATAATATATATATATATAGATATATATATATATATATAATATAATGATACATATAGAGTAATACACATATA
This sequence comes from Penaeus japonicus, assembly GCF_977035675.1. Taxonomy (NCBI): domain Eukaryota; kingdom Metazoa; phylum Arthropoda; class Malacostraca; order Decapoda; family Penaeidae; genus Penaeus; species Penaeus japonicus. The sequence continues at coordinate 4,919,701 of NW_028234414.1, read as the reverse complement.
TATATATTTATATATAAATAATCTATATCTATATCTATCTATATACATGTGTGTTTTTAATATATATGCATACGTATATGTATATATATATATATATAAAAAATATATATATATATATATATATATATATATATACAATATCATCTTATATAAAGTATATATACATGATATATAATATCTATGTATATAATGAATATATATACATCATATATATATTATTCTAGTAGTAAATATATAATATAAATATATATAAATATATATACATACATATATCATATATATATATGTATGATTTATAATATATATAAATATGTATATATATATATATATATATATATATAAGATATTATTATATAATATACTATATAATATATGTATATATATATATATAGTTTATCATATATACATATGTAAATACCACACACACACACACATTATATAATATATATATATCTCTTATATATATATCTATTATATATATATATAAATATATTTTAGATATATAAATAAGATTATATATAATGATATATATAATATATATATATATATATATATATATATATAATATTTATTATATATATTTATATATATAGTTATACATATTCATATATATATATATATATATATAAAAATATATATATATATATATATATAATACTAGTATAATATATATGTATATATATATTATATATATATATATATATATATAATTTCATATACAGTATATATATAAATGATATATATATATTATATAATATATATATATATATATTTATATATAATATATATATATATATATATATATATATATATATATATATATATATATATATATATATATATATATATAATATACATATATATATATATATATCTATATATATATCTATATATATATATACATATATATATTATATATATATATATATATAGATATAATAGATCTATATATATATATATATCACGTAATATAAGTATATGTTTATGTGTGTGGGTGTGTGTGCGTTTAAATGTATACCTGTAAAAATAAATGAAAATTACTCTCTCCTCTATCTGTCTCTGCCTCTGTCTCTCTCTCTCTCTCTCTCTCTCTCTCTCTCTCTCTCTCTCTCTCTCTCTCTCTCTCTCTCTCTCTCTCTCACTTTCTCGCTCTCTCTCTCATCCCCTATTCTCTCTCTCTCTCTCTCTCTCTCTCTCTCTCTCCTCTCTCTCCTCTCTCCTCTCTCTATAGAATATATATATATA
>NW_028234414.1:4903456-4905956 GCF_977035675.1 Penaeus japonicus | reverse complement strand
TATATATATATATATATATATATATATATATATATATATATATATATATATATATATATATATATATAGTGTGTGTGTGTGTGCTTATATGTACATATATCTTTGTATATATATATATATATATATATATATATATATATATATATATATATATATATATATGTTCCTTTTTTTAAGTGAAACACATCTCAGATCACATCAGATAGAGCTTGGTATGCTTTTGCTAAATAATTGTCATCATTGCGAACCAATGCAGCCTTCCTCGAGCGATAGTTTCATTGCGTGTATCGACTTTTATCTGAATTAATCCCGAAAGAAATTAATTATCATAAATTATCCGGTAATCTCTAAGCTCAATGGTTTCCTGGAAAAGCTCGTTATGAGAATCTAAATGGATGGCTTCCTTAATGAATTTTCTTCTCTTATCTAAAGCGATCACACACCAAACGAGGGGAAAAAGTTATTCGCTTTGTATAAGACTTAGTTATATTACTACGGTGAGAGATTAATGGATCTAAAGTGAGGTGATTGCAATGGAGCCAAACGATTTTTTACTATTTGGTCTTTTCCTTTTTTCCTTTTAACTTCGTCACTTTTTGTTAAGGAAACAAAAGTTTTTTTTCTCGAATCTCGGTTCCAAAAGTTTATCAATATTTCCATTAAGTCTCTTTAACATTACGATTTCGATCATTCGGACGAAGAGTGAAGCAAGAGATTCGTGCATATGATTATCTTTAGGGGGTGGGGGAGGCCTGGGAGAGGTTGAGGGGAGGGATGAACCGGAAAAACGGAGGTGTAGAGATATAGTAGAGGAGGGGAAGGGTTTAAAGAATTGGGAAGGGGGGGGGGGGAGTAAGAGGAGAAAAGAGCAAACAGTAGGAAAAGGGGAGGTAAGAAATGGAGGAGGGCAAAAGCAGAAAGAAATTTGTGAAGATTTTAGATGAAATATTTCTGTATGTGTGAATTTTGTTTCATTTTGTATCAACGCATCACAGACTGAAATTGAATATTTATATCATATTGTTAATATTTCCCGTTTGACTACTTCAATCATATAGAATGAAGTCTCAGTTTTATATGAACACATTATCTCGAGAAGAATACGTTTGTTTCCTTCGTTTTTAGATATCTAGATTACAGAATACGCGATCTTGATATGTTGTACATAAGAAATTTACACAGATGAGTAAAAACATATTTACACGCACGCGCGCGCATACATACACACACACACACACACACACACACACACACACACACACACACACACACACACACACACACACACACACACACACACACACACACACACGAGGATACATATGTAAACACCGGCCCACATATATAGTCATGGAGGTGGGGGATTCTGCAATTGTTTGTGTTTGAGTGTATAGTAATTCACAGGACGTTTAGCGGGAGACGGTAGTCAAGACACGTGCCTTGTTTCTGAAACACGTTTGCTATACATATTCACCATGCATTTAGATATGATATATCTAATGCCAGCCTATTTGCAGTTGTTTTCTACCCATCATAAGATCTATCTTCTATGTATGATAGGGAAATTTCAGTGCGATAGACTTACAAACAAATAGAATTTATTTGATGAATTATGCTCCCTTAAAACATATTTTTGCTAAAATGGAGTCGCTTCACTCCTCTCCTTGACCAATTCTTTTCATGTTTGTTTTTATGGCTGCAAGATTTTTTTTTTTTTCGCACTGATATTACTTATTTTGTGTAAACACTTTCTAATTAACCAATTTAAGAAATATTTCATCCAATGCAATGAGTTCAAGAGATATGAGGAATCGCTTGTCTCTCTCACAACTCCCTCTGTCCTCAGCTTCGTGGGGCCTCAAGCGAGTCAGCCTCTTTAAGTTAAGTAAATCACAAGGTTTTGAGAATGTATTTTTTTTTGTGAATAGGGTGTCGGTAAGATATATTTACTGCAAACGAATGGATTTTCTTTCAATAGAAATAAATGTATATTAAACAAAACTGATTTATATATGCACTGCCGAATAGTATTTTGTTATAGCATATTCACGGAAAAGAGAAGATAGACAACTAGGTGTGTCTAGAGTCCTTATAACAGAGTCAGGTATGTATGATATGTAATAAGGCGACTCATTTGCTTGTTGACTTGTTAGGCTCACTGTGCATTCGTCCTTATTGAAGTCACGCAAATCGCATGATTTTAAAATACAAAAATATTCACCGCCAACGAGTTCTCGAGACGACAAAGCTAGTGCTCAAGAAACAGTGTTATTTCATTTGAAAAATATAACACATGAAACAAAGCTAAAAATGCATAATATATACCATAATGCACTGAAAAGATTGTCTGTACTCTAATGTATTTCCATGCGTATATGTAATAGAGACAAGGCAGGGGGCGATCATTATATTGCATGTATTTTCCATTACAGCAAGTTAACAAGCAGATGATTTGCAAACTTACATATAATATCAACGCAAGAGGGTAAACCATCGATGT
>NW_028234414.1:4878456-4880956 GCF_977035675.1 Penaeus japonicus | reverse complement strand
CCTGCTTGCATACAATTACAGCAAAGCTAAACACAGACCAGTGAGGTCAAACTAGTCTCATTACCAAGGTGGGCGGAGACACAAATTAAGGGAGGGAGGAGAAAATACTGCGCTTGAATTCTCGCCCTTTCTCTCTCCCCATGGGATAACTCACTCCTTCGCCCTCAATCCCACCGCATGCCAGCTCCAGAGTTAATAACAATTACGTTTTGTAAAGGGGTTTTGTAACTAACTTAAAGAGGGAGTATTTTTGAATATGGCAACGATCTTCGAAGAAATTTGAGAGCTGAAAGGGTTATCTAATTGAGATACTTTTGACTGACGGTGGTATGTTCACAATAACAATGGCATTTAATCATAGTGAATTGGGAGGGCGTATTTATCCCCCTAGAAGTTCTTTGATTTATATGTACTATTGCTATTACTTATATTTGCAATATTGATTTCAGTGTTGTTGTTTTTATAGTAATAGCGTGGTTTTTGTTAGCAAATGTAACTAAAACAATGATTATTTATATATTATGATTCTTATGCACAATATTCAACATCCGATATCGCTTTTCAATGATTCTGCACTGGAATACTATGAACAAAATGATGCGCTCTCTATATATCATTGTTGAAATTACACAACGCTATTGACAAACAACATCAATTTGGAAACTATTTTATGTGTTCGTAGCAGTGAAAAACAAACAGCTGTTGCGAATGTCGAATTCACTTTTGCAACATCATTTATCTATTTCATATATATATACAATGTGTAGCGTGTATATTTCCCCCCTCTCATACAAACTCCCTTTCTCTTGCTGGAAAAAAATGGAAACATAGAAGGCAAACAGAACAAAGAACTTTCCCGTTGAATAAACTGTTCATGGTTCACGGCAGAGCAGAAGAGGAGGTGCCTGTTGGAGCCGAGGGGGAAAGGGGGAGGGGATCAAGTGGCAGTACACGTGACTGGGCGTGGCACTCAGGGAAGGGGCGGAAGGGGAGAGTGCCAACCCTTTTCTAGTACTGCCTTAATCTATAACGTAGTCCATGCCATTGCCCCGTCAATTACATCATTCGATGATCCCTGTATATCATGCTTATTCTTTTCTAATTATCATACACGTGGCGAACTTTACGCCGTTTGTAATTTCCACTGACTTGTATTATGTCTCCCCTGGGTACAGGTATTAGGATACCCTACTTGCACAGTACACACACTAAGGATCTACCTTGTGTACACTCTAAACGTCCGAGTACATTATGAAAATTTTCTGGCGACCATGACCAGTCTCATCACGTCCACAACTCGGCGATTTGGAATTCCCAGCACGCAGACGGAAATACATGTTGGGATTCGCATTTTTGTATACAGATACTCACAGCTACCAAATGTTATGTACATTGAGGTCGTGAAACATCTCATTGGTATGTACAATGGTACGTCTATACGGCTCACTACAGATTTTAATGCGTTCCCTTCACGTTAATTCGCGTAATTTTATTATTAAGTTCTGAATTTATATAGCTTTGAAGAGATAACTTTACCGCAAAACAAGCTGAGACAAACACTACACCTCCGTGAAATACGTTTTTAGATCGGTCAGAGAAGAGGGGAGAGTGAACGCGAAAGAGTATGAAATGACTTGAGAAAAGAGTCTTGGGAATCTTTATATATATATATATATATATATATATATATATATATATATATATATATATATATATGCATATATATATATAATATATATATATAGTCATAGAATAATATATATATATATATATATATATATATATATATATATATATATATATAATTGCATATAGCATACTGTATAAAATATATATATATATATACTGATATATATATATATATATAATATATATATATATATTATATATAATATATAATATATGCATATATACATACGGTATAAATATATATACTATATATATATATATAATATATATATATATATATATATATATATATATATATATATACACTGTAACTATATATATTATATATATATAATATATATAGATATAAATATACATATGAGATATATATATATATATAACTATCTATATGCATGTATGAGGATTCTATCTATTATCTAACTATCTATCTATATATATATATATATATATCTATATATATATATATATATATGCTAATCTTTTATCATATAATCATACATATATACATCATATACAATATACATTATAATATATATATATATATATATATATATATATATATATATATACTAAACACACACACACACACACACACACACACACACACACACACACACACACACGCCAACAAACACACACACAGATACATGTATCTATATAAAAGAATCTCAAAGTCAGTGTTCCAATTGTTATGACGAGTGTTTGTAATAATTATTGATTCAATTTCTCTTTCCGTTTTAGGATAAAGAGGATGTTACAAGGAAAACAATTATCAGGTGGGCCGGTTATAGATAATCGTAATCAAGCAAAT
>NW_028234414.1:4847716-4857716 GCF_977035675.1 Penaeus japonicus | reverse complement strand
ATGATGGGGACGAGTCAAGTGAGAAGATAATTATAAGTGAGGAACTCACCAAGGAGTATAATCTATAAGAACTCCCTTCTCCACATGATTGTGTGATATCAGAACATTGATGTTGTCATGCTCCAGGAGACTTTTACAGGGGATACTGTTTGCTTCTCAGGATGTCCTCCCTATGTGCGGTCGAGTATGTAAGGCACCAGAGATTTGATTACCCTTGTGAAGGTGACCATTCCCTGCTCCCTGATTGCTGACCCTTTGCAGTGTGAAAAAGACGTAGAATTCCTTGCCGTTGAGGTCCAACCTGATCGGGGGTCCCCTCAAGCTATACAATGTATACAGTAAGCCAGGATATAGGAGCTTAGACAATAATGAAGTCTGTGATACTGTGGCACCCCCTGAGAGACATAATGAGGTGCCTGAGTCATGCCCTAAGATTGCTCTCAACAGCCAAGAGCCTATGGGGGGGGGGGGGGGGGGCGGATCCTTAACCTTACCTTTGCCACTGAAGCCCTGGTTGAGAGAATCAGATGATTTGCGGATAACACTGCCATGACTGATCACAATGAGGTAGTAACCATCATCTTGGATACAGGGCCACCACCTGTGCCCCAGCACAATCCTCGACGGAAGGTAGACAGGCCTGGTACTACAATGAGATTAAGGGGGCCAACCACAGAATCAATTTGTGCAGAAGACACTTATGGAGACAATCTGTTGAGAGAGGCCCTCAGGGTTGCTCAGGAAACTGCTAAGAGGGTAAAACAGGAAAAGTGCCTGGAGTGGTGTAAGTCCTTTGATCCCTTTTAGAAATGTGGAACTGCATCAGACCAGCCTCAAATCACTTTGCCCCCAGACAGACCTACCATGATCCTCGGTCAGAGGCAGATCGACTGGCACTCGAGTTCTCTGCTACAGCAAGTAGTGTTGGTCTATCAGCAGAGATGAGGTCACACTAAGATAGATTGCTTCCAGACAGTCATGCCCTCATTAGAGAAAATGCAGTTTAGCCTGATGATTTGAATGCCATATTCTTTATGAGGGAATTAAGGAGAATGTACAAGTACATTTCCCACCTGGGACTTGAAGGTGACCTTGCACTTCTGCATCTCATCAACAAGTCCTGGAAGACTTCCGTGCTACCACAGTGCTGAAGAGGCTGACATAGTTCCCACCTTTAAACCAAAGGAGCAAGAATGGTACCTTCTTATTTCTCTCCTCAGATGTCAGAGAGAATGTTACTGAACTGGCTCCCTTGGAAATTAGGGCCCCTGTACATGGATTCACAAGGTTAACAGCACAGCTCGCAGCATGGCCACCTTACTGAGCACTGTCAGCAACAACAGATCTGGCATCTTTATGGACCTGGAAAAAAGGTTTTGAACTGGCGAGTCCCGAAACGGAGTCAAAGGCAGACTGTTTGCTTGGATAAGTAACTATTTTCGGAAGAGAACTGTCAGAGTGAAGTTCCAAGGTCACCTTTCCAGGATCTTGCCACTGGAGAATGGCAAACCACAAGGGAGGGGGGGTCCTTAGCCCAGTACTGTTAAGCATCCTCGACATTCCGCTCCCAGGTGATCTTGTAATTATCTCTGCAGGGAGAAAAAATGAGAATATTATAAGAAAAACCTAGCATTGTATGGGCCTAATGTCTGAGGAATGCTGCAGGGTCGGGCTTGGGATTTCAGCAGCTAAATTGAAGGCAATGACACTGAAACTCGATGTCCATGTTGAATGAATGTGAGTCCAAGGGTAAGAGCTAGAGTGGGTTCACATCTTCCAATACTAGAGGGGTATGGGTTGACAGGAATCTCACCTTCTGTTCTGAAATTAAATATCTCATAGACTGGACCATGTTAAGACTCTTGTCATGAGAGCTCTCTCAGGGCGGTGCTTAGAAGCCGGGCACCATGTACTAAGATTTTTCTCTGTGCACACTGTCCATTATATTGTGGACTATGCCTCTGTCGCCCTGATTAGGGTCAAGCCTGGACATAGGAAAGGGGTTGACATCATGCCAAACGACGTTGGCAGGATCCTCTTGGGTGCCCCTGAGTGGACTAAGGTTGTCAACCCCCTTGTGGAAGCCAGTCGTTTCCCCTGGACGCCCAGATCAATCAAATAGTGGCTCAGTCATACAGTCCCCACTGGACTCGCAGCTAAGACAAAAGATGCACAGACAACTTGCACAGAACCATGAGATTTTTGTAAATAATTCTTGGCTGTCTCATACAGCCAGGGTGTTTGTATGCATGGAACTCAAGAAGACACTATTGGTCAATGGCATGGACTCCTCCGCCCCAGACTATGTCACAACCCCGCCGTAGGCGTTATACTTGATAATTTTTTTCTGTCATGAGCTTGTCAAGGAGAAGACTCAGTATCCTCTGCCTGTGTTAAGAGGTAAGGCAACTACTCCACCAGGTAGTATAACCTATTTAATGGATGGTTCTGTAGACCCCTTTACCCATACTGCAGGCGTAGGTTTTGAAGCAACGGGTGTAGCAAGAGCTATGCTGGTATCAGACAATGCCTCCATGCTCCAGGCAGAGTCAGTCGCTATTTTGAGAGCCCTAGCCCATGCAACCCAGACGGACAGGCATATTGACATACATACAGATTCTAAGGACACTATTAATAGCCTGCAATATAGCACGCCCCTTGATAACGTCTATCTTCTGACCGTAATTCTCAGCTTTGCTCAGAGAATCCTGGATCAGGGTAGATGCATTGTCCTCAACTGGATTCCAATCTATGTTGGTCTTAAAGGGAACAACCTTGTAGATATAAACAGGAAAGAACCCTTGAATGATCTTGTGGTTCATCCTAGCTGGGAATTGCTAAGACATAAAACGATGGCTGCAGGGCAGATCGGTGATGAGAATTTCAACATTAATAATAATGATGATGATAATGAAGATGTTACTAATGAAGACAAGATTGATAATGATGATGATATCCGAACTGCTGGTCGGCATACGGTACCTTAATTATTTGGCTTCGCAACATTGCGAGCTATTTTTATAGCTTTTATATATTTATAGATGTTCATTGCCTTTATGTATCTATTTATGTTATGCTTTATCTTTTAGGGTCTTGCTCTACTTAATTATTTCACACTATTTCTCGTAACAGGTGTAGGGCAGAAAGTTAACTCTCAAACCCCCAGTCACACAATGATTTTCACTCTTCACAATCTGGTATTCTAATTTGTGTGTGTGCGCATGCTTGTGGGCTTACAGCTCTAACTTGGATACTGATAAAGTGATAAGGTTAAGTATTGATTCATACTGAAGTTTGATAAAACAGCAGCTATGTGCCTGCATACGTTATCTGTGGTTGCCCTAGAATTTTCTTTACTTTGATTAACTTTTAACGTTTCCTTTTACCATATTACTTGCCGCTATCCTTACGTTCTTCACTGCTCCACTTTTCTTCTACTCATTCAGGTAAAACAAAGATAGTTGTCTTTTACTTGTTTTTTTTATGTTTGTAATAGTATCCCCTCTTAGGTAGTCATCTTAATAAAACGGAAGGTACCCACTATGGCATCCCATGTAACAAGAGGTCTTAACCCTTTTTGTTCGGTGGGGCCCCATGGGACCATGTATCCCTACTAGTAAAGACTTTAGTAGTAACTGGTGGAACGCCTCAACATTTGTGATTAAGTTGGGTGTAACCTCCTCTCATTTTATGGTCCAGATAGTTCTTTCCACTAACTAGATTGATGCTAACACATTTGGTGAGCCACTGCGATTCGTACCAGCATTGCAGCTGTGTGCAAATGTTGTGTTTGTTAACCATTCACAAGGATGGTATATCTAACCCAAAGACTGCGCTGTGCTCTTTCCTCATGTCGTTTCCACTGCTACAGTTGCTGCAGTATCTATGGCTTGCCCTGTGACGCTCGGTTCCCTCGTATCCCAAGTAACGGTACTATCTAAGGCCATATGAAGAGTCAGCACGTGAGCACCCATCACAATCGAGTTCCTAGACACGTTTCCATAAGCTGTCACCTACACACAGGGACCGAGAGGCCAGAGACCGGGATTACAGAGGCTAGCTTGCGGCCTCTGCTTTTACCTTCCTTGATTTGAGTTCTATGTTCATCAGTTCTCAGAGGTTTTTATGCACTTGAAGGAGAAATAAGACAATTTTATGTGAATATAAATACAAGCTCATGTGTAGCAAGAGCTTTCTTCTATATACTGTATGAGCCCTGGCTGACCAAGAACTTGCCAGCCAGCTATTTAGGAGGTTATTTTTGGAGGGACTGTGTAACAATTTAGCGATTAGAGATGATGGGGAAGTAGGACAGACAGCAGAGGCGGCATAAGTCTGGATTACCGGAGCTAATAGAGGTTAATGCCATCCAGTAGCTGCCCCCAGGCTTCCCTGCAAATTACACAGAAGTGGCGCATCTATCACCAGGTCGCTACCCATGATGCTACAGAGTGCTAGGCCTAGCCCTCCAGATGTCCTGCCTGTTTATGTATCTGGAAGCCAAGACCAAAATATCCTTTTCAGAGGAATCAGGGCATTCATGTCCCAGTGGCTAGTTTGTCAGGACAGGGGAGTGCCCCATCAACCAAAGGTGTACCAAATTTGTTACCCCTGTATGTGGCGTCTGTAATTATTAATGATGTTGCACCATATTTCATATTTGGTGTTACTAAATTATTTTTGTAACAATGGGGTGGGGCATGTGGTCATCTCCCTAACCCCCTGCTTTTGTACTTTTTCTTTATAATAAATCAGCTGATCAGTAGTCACACAATGAGTTTCATTCCTCCTCATCCTCTGGCATATATTTTTTTTTCTTCTTTTTTTTATATTACAAGCTGACACCTCCATGCCCTAGAATTCTACTTTACACCGACTGATTTTTCGTTTCCTTATACCCTCCTACTCATCATTATTATCATAATAATAAAAGTAATAACAGTGATAATAATCATAGTAACAGTGACAATGATTAATGACTGTTACTACTACTATTAATGGTAATAACAGTTATAATAACAATAAGGTTAATAGTAATACTATTATCGGTAATGAATGGAATGTGAATGATAGCAATGAAAATGATAATCATAGCAATAATAATAACAATAGTGAAAATAGTAATGATGATAATAATTAAAATGGTAGTAATGGTAATAATAATAATTTTGAAATGATATAAGTAATAATGATAATGATAAGAATAATAATTGATGACAGTAACGATAAGGATAATCACAATAATAATAATAGTATTAGGAACATTAATATCATAACATAACATTGATAATGATAATATTGATAACAATGAGGATGATAACAGAAATTAAAATTATAATAGTTATAGTGATAATACTAGTAATGATGATATTAATGATAATGAGGATGATAATAAAAATGAAAATGATAATAGCAATAATAATAACGATAATACTATTCATGGTAAATTATGATTATAACAAGAATAACAGTAATGATAATGATTTTGATGATATAATGTTGATGATAATAATAATGATAATGATGATAATGACAATGACGATATAACAATAAGAATAATGTCAGTGATAATAATAACAATAATCGTAATAACTATGGTAATAGTTATGATTACACTGATAGTAACGACAATGGTAATGATCATGGTAATAACGATTACAGTGACGATTAAAAGTATAGTAATATTGCCTACACAACAAAATTCAACTAGAACAAATCGAAAGACAAACAGACACACACACACACACACACTAGTGCAACTTTCCCACAATGAGCTTCTCTTGAAGAAAAAAACTCATTCATCGTTGACACACGACGCTGTTCATCTTATCCTGCCTCATCATGGTGACACAGAATCCACCGAGATTTAGCACAAGTATGTGATAGGAGAGGGAAGACGAGATGGAGAATAAGAGGTAGGAGCTGGGATGAGAGGGGGAAGAGGAAGAGCAGGCGGGAGAGAAAGAAGAGACTTTGGCCGACCTTGAATGAAATGATGTTCAACCGAGACCTTGTCTTCCCAATTTAGGGAAAATCACAGCGATGAGCACCATTTCACTCAATTTGGAGTTTGATTTCTTTAAAGAGGACGATTTATACTATAATCTAATTAATTTGCTTCATCACGAACTCTTCAATTAGGGTATAAGTAATTAAACAATCCCGTGTTTACCCATAAAAAGAAAATGATAGGCGTAGTTTCATGCTGCAAACATAACTATCCTAAGACACATTAACATAAAATAGGAAAATCTATAAAACATGTAAAAATATATAGGAGAAAAATAAAATTATTTCCGTTGCTTATCATGAAATATGATACTAGTCTTTATGTACCGACTTACACGACCTTGAAGGATCTTATCATGGGCACTTGCTTGTACTGCAGACTCGCGATCTAATAGAAAAATCTTGCAGTTTGACCCGAAATGGAAGACGAGAAGAGAAGGAGAGACAGACTGGGCGGAAGGAATAGGAGGGGAGGGAAGATAAGTGTGGGAATACGACACCAAGGTAAGCAGTTAAGAATCAACGGTGTATTTTTTTTGTTTGTTTGTTTGTTTGTTTTACTTTCTTTTTTTCAAGCGCTCCATCAAGACTACATCAATGCAGCGCCTGAAAAAAAAAAATAGACAATGAGGTGAAATTCCCTTTATCTTTGCCCAGCTTAGCAGGATATGAAGGGAGGGTAGCGAGGTAGCCCTCTCTCTCTCTTTCTTCCTCTTACCCTTCCCTGCTTCGGCCTCCTGCATTTTCTTCCCTTCTCTGCTTCCTCAGTGAGGTTTCCGTCCTCACCGAAATGAAAGGAAAATCATGGCGGAAAGTGACAACTGGTTACATATCCGCGCTGGGAAAACTTATTTATTTTTCTATAGTTCCCGTTGAGTGTGTGCATTTTCTAACTGTTTGTTTCTGTTGCTCTTTCTTTCTCTCTCTCTCTCTTTCTTTCTCTCTTTCTTTCTTTCTCTCTCTCTCTCTCTCTCTCTCTCTCTCTCTCTCTCTCTCTCTCTCTCTCTCTCTCTCTCTCTCTTCTCTCTCTCTCTCTCTTCCCTCTCTCTCTCTCTCTCTCTCTCTCTCTCCACAATATATATAATATATATATATATATATATATATATATAATATATATATATATATTATATAATATATATGTATTATATATATATATATATATATATATATATATATATATATATATATATATATATATATATATATATATATATATATAACATATATATATATACATACATATATATTACATATACCATATATATATATATATATATATATATATATATATATATATATAGATATATATATATATAATATAGATGTATATAGGGATATATATATTATATATATATATATATATAATATATATATATATATAATATATTATATATATATATATATATATATATATATATATATATATATTATATATATATATATATATATATATATGTATATATAATGATATATATATTATATATATATATATATATATATATATATATATATATATATATATATATATATATATATATATATTATATATATAATATATATATATATATATATATATATATATATATATATATATATATATATATAATATATATATATATATATATATATATATATATATATATATATATATATATATATATATATATATATATATATATATATATATATATATATATATAATATATATTATATATATTATATAATATATATATATATATATATATATATATATATATATATATATATATATATATATATATATATATATATATATAAAGGTATATAATATATATATATATATATATATAAATATATATATTTATAAAGGTATACATATATATATATATATCTATATATATATGGATACATATATATATATATATATATATATGTATATATATATATATATATATATATCTATCTATATATATATATATATATATATATACATATGCATGTATATATATATATATATATATATATATATATATATATATATATATATATATATATATATATATATATATATCCAGTTAGACCTAGGCTGCCTAAAGATGATGAACTTATGCACATACAATGTAAGGATCCTGAGAACAGAATCTGATCTTCTGACACTGCTTGAGGAACTTTCATTTATTAAATGGGATATCGTAGGACTTTCTGAAGTTAGGAGACTAGGCGAAGAGCAGAAATTACTAAATGATGGGCACTTATTATACTGGCGAGCTAAACCCTTGGATAGCAAACAAAAATTAGGAGTAGGTTTCTTAGTTTACAAGCGACTTGAAATGAATGTTAGGGAATTCTATAGTGTGAGCGAAAGAGTGGTTTCTGTAATACTGAAACTAAACAACAGATATAGCCTAAAAATTATCCAAGTGTACGCTCCTACCAGCAGTCATAGTGATGAGGAGATACAGAGCTTCTATGAAGATGTGCAAGCAGCTACCGATAGGGCAAAAACCCATTTTACTGTGATAATGGGGGATTTTAATGCCAAGATAGGAATAAGGGAAGATGGAGAAATTTGGTTGGGAAACATGGAATAGGCACCAGAAATGAGAGAGGGAAAAGGCTGATAGAATTCGCCGAAGCTCGATCCCTTAAAATTATGAATACATTCTTCGAAAAGAGACCCGGGAGGAAATGGACATGGAAATCACTATCCGGCATTAAAAACGAAATTGACTTCATAATCACCAATAGGCGTGAAATTGTACAAGACGTAACCGTTATCAATAAAGTAAATGTCGGTAGCGACCATAGACTGGTCAGGAGTAGAGTTAAGTTACAGCTAAGAAGGGAACGAAACAACCTCATACAGAAGCCTTTCGTTAATCTAACCAACATTAAGAATAAGGCGACGGAATTCAGTATCAACATCCGAAACAAATACTCAGTGAGCATTTGAAATAGGGGGTAAAGATGAAAAAGAAAAGTTCAGTAAGCTCTCGGTAGAGACTAAAGAGCTTATGAAACAGCGTAGGGACATGAAAATAACATCAATCAGAGACGAGATAGAATCAACAGAGCTGACTAAGACGATAAACAAGAAGAAGAAAGAGGATGTACGCAAATTTAACATAAGAAAAATAAACGAAGCTCTGATTGCCGGCACCAGCCTTAAGGCAACAAAGAGGAGGGAAAAACCAAATGTATGCAGTAAAGAAACCCAACGGAGAGGCGACATACAATAAAAATGAAATTATCAAAGTAATAGAAGACTTCTATCGCAACCTATACCACTCAAACGACCAACCACATACGGAGACAAACACAACAATTGGAGATGTTCCAAACATCACGGTAGATGAAGTAAATAGGGCACTAAAAAGCATGAAAAGAGGAAAAACACCAGGAAAAGACGGCATTAGTGTAGACCTTATTCAAGATGCAGGAGAGACTGCGGCAGTAAAGCTGGCCAGTCTTTATAACAGATGCCTAGACGTCGGTAAAATTCCGAAGGCCTGGAAAAACGCAATAATAATTCTAATACACAAAAAGGGAGACACAAAAGACTTAAAGAATTACCGACCTATAAGCCTCCTCTTAGTAATCTATAAACTGTTCACAAAAATCATCACAGCCCGTACCACCGATACATTAGATTCAAAACAACCCAGGGATCAGGCAGGGTTCCGCAGCGGATTCTCAACTACAGACCATATCCACACAATAGCTCAAATAAGGGAGAAAATAAACGAATATAGGAAGCCCCGGTGTATGGCATTCGTAGATTATGAAAAGGCATTCGACTCGGTACAGATATCTGCAGTACTAGATGCAATTCGTAAACAAGGAGTAGAGGAAATATACTGCAGATTATTAGAGGATATATATAGAGATGGTACAGCGACCATCAAAATCCACGCAGAAACCAATAAAATACCAATAAAAAAGGGTGTTAGGCAGGGCGACACCATCTCACCGAAGCTGTTTACAGCCTGCTTGGAGGAAGTATTCAAGA
>NW_028234414.1:4835216-4840216 GCF_977035675.1 Penaeus japonicus | reverse complement strand
TGATAATAATAATGATAATGATGATCAATGATAATAATGATAATGATGATCAATAATCATAATGATAAATGATGATCAAGATAATTAATGATAATAACAAAAATGTTAATGATAATGATGACAGTAATAGTGATATTAATGATAATAACTATATCATTAGTAATAATAAGAATAATAACAATATTACCATTAGGGATAATAATAATGATAATTATAATGTTGATAATCATAGTAATGATAAAAACAATAATGATAAAAATAATGATAATCATAATGGAAATGATAATAGCTGTGATAACGATAATATTAACAATAAAAACAATGACAATAGTAATAATAAAGTCAATATCATTAAAAGTATTATTAACAGTGACGACTAAAACCACACAATAACAATGATGATAAAAAGAATCATTTATATTAATAAGAATGATAATGATGACAAAAATGTAAATAATGACGATGGTGATATTAATAATAGTAATAGTGATGATGATGATGATGATGATGATGATGATGAGGATGATGATAATGATAATGATAATGATAATGATGATAATGATAATGATTATGATGATAATGATAATAACAAAAATGATGATGATAATAATAACAATGATAAGGGTCATAATAATGATTATGATAAAGATGACAATATCAATAATACCAATAAATGTGATGATAAGTGTTGTAAATTTCTGCTGAAGGCGAGGTTTACGGGTAAGCAAATGAATAAATAAGCAAAAACGTAATATGGTTGGCAACGTGTCCAGAGGAAAATAAAGTTTTGCTTTCGAGTTTATTCACCGTCATTGGTAAAAGACTACACTTGGTAGAGTCACCACACCTTTCCACGACACAAACAAGCACTGATAGACTACTGTCCTTACTCAACGTCTCTCGTTTGACCTTATTCTCCTTCTTTGACCTTCTGACTCCTTGCTTTTAACCCACGTAATAATGATAATGACAGTGATAAAAAAAAAAGAAATAGAATGATAACAATAAAAAAAAAAGGCAAATTAGAGCAAATAACCTCGTGAATAGAAAAAAATTAGAAAGTGGAAAGAACGATCGCTGTTGCGGAGGGAGGAAAAAGCCACACCTTAACCAAGAGGTAAGTGTGATAAGGTTTAAGAGGTCGTCCATCACCTCAGGCATTGTTACCTTGGACATTATCATCATCATAAGCCTAGGCAGTATTGTAACTATAATGTATACATTGAAGGTGGTCAAGTCTTAAGCCTTCAATTACCTATGCTATACATGAGCATGTTTGTGTGTATGTAGATATGGATTGAAATAATTGACTCGTTGAATTTAGTTGTAATATGGATAATTATTATGCTGCTGGCATCAAATGATTTCGCCGGTTCTTCGCTTTCTTCTTTTATCTCCGTATGTTTTCTTCTCTCTCTCTCTCTCTCTCTCTCTTTCTCTTTCTCTTTCTCTTTCTCTCTCTCTCTCTCTCTCTCTCTCTCTTCTCTCTCTCTCTCTCTTCTCTCTCTCTCTCTCTCTCTCTCTCTCTCTCTCTCTCTCTCTCTCTCTCTCTCTCTCTCTCTCTCTCTCTCTCTCTCTCTCTCTCTCTCTCTCTCTCTCTCTTTCTCTCTCTCTCTCTCTTCTCTCTCTCTCTCTCTCTCTCTCTCTCTTCTCTCTCTCTCTATCTCTTCTCTCTCTCTCTCTCTCTCTCTCTCTCTCTCTCTCTCTCTCTCTCTCTCTCTCTCTCTCTCTCTCTCTCTCTCTCTCTCTCTCTCTCTCTCTCTCTCTCTCTGCCTATCTATCTATCTATCGTGTTTGGTGAAGCACAAAGCGGCCAACGGTGCTCTAGGTACTTCTTCAACATTTATGGTATACCATGTAAGGAAATTTTACATAGGTTAAATTACGCTGAGGAATCTAATGCTTGGTTTATTTACATTCGTGACGCTGTTCGTCATCAGCCATATTGGAATATTGCTGGTTGATTCATGCATCATCTAATTCGTACGATAGAAAAATGTTTGAACTCATATTGATTAAAGCTTCCTAACTTCAACTTAAGTGCTGGTCAGTGGAGTATGGTTGATCTTACCTCCTTAATAAACGTTCCTTACATTAATTGATCTTCACCTTCCTGCAGTGACATAATGCATTCCTTGTTCCTATTGTCTTTCTATCTTTTATATATTCTTTTAAAAAATACCTCTGATATCCACTTTCATTAAAAGTTCAAACGTAACGATTTTAACTCTTTCTTACTGTGGCAGTGTTTTATCATACAATAACTAATTTAGAAAGATTCAAAAGCATTAACTGAATAAGATGAATGTAATTATGTGACCACCCGAAATGTTCCTTTAACAATTCCTGTTTATTAGACACCGACATGATTTTAGAAATTCATTTTTTTTACTTGAATGCCACTATGTATTCATTCGTCTGGGCTCGGTGTATGTTCTCTGTCTATCTACCTCTGTCTCTGTACGTATCAATCTCAATCTCTCTCTCTCTCTAACTCACCCCCCCTCTCTCTCTCTCTCTCTCTCTCTCTCTCTCTCTCTCTCTCTGTCTGTCTCTCTCTCTCTCTCTCTCTCTCTTGCTTGTTCGTCCGAGCTCTCTCCCTGTATTTTTGTATGGATTGACATATGCTCATAGTTATTTTCTTGACTTTTGCCCTCTTTGATTTAGCTTTTTTTACGGAATCTAAATTTGCTTCACGCTACCAGGGTCGATATGTGCAGCTTCCATATTCTTGCTTGGTTTTGTGTTCTACAATCATACTACTACATCTGGTTGAGACATGACCTCTTAGTGGAAAACTTATAACCAATTTGGATTTAAAGGCTAGGCTTTCGAAATCATGTTCTGTGGACCCTCGACATTTTTCTTTTTTTTTTTCTTTTTTTTTGTTTCGTTGAGTTTTCAGCCAATCTCTTCCCTCACTCTTATTTCACATCTGTTGTCCTCTTGCAGATATTCATGTGATCATCAGTCAGATCTTCCTACGCTCGCTCTTTCGTTCTCCTTTTGGCCGTCTCCCTCTCTGCGCTAAATCATCTCTCCAATTTAGACTTTATTCTCTGTTCGTCTGCTACTCCTCGCTCTTCCGCCCAGCCCGCCATTTCACCCCCCTCCCTCTACCCTTCAATGATCTTTCTCCTCCCCCTGTCACAAATCTCGCCTAATCCTATTCTATCCTATCAAATGGAGCGTTAGAGAGTTGTGAACACTTCCCGGAGCCCATGCCTTGAATCTTATATTCCGGCCATTTTATTGTTCTTAACATTTGTTTTTTTCTTTCATCCGTGAATAGTTCTATAAAAAAACATGTTAATTCTTTCGAAGATCTTAATTTTCAGATATATCTATGTTGTTCCTTTCTGCTTCTTCTTCTTCTCTCTCTCTCTCTCTCTCTCATTCTATGTGTTTTGAATCCTTTCGTCAGCACTGTTCAGTCTCCCCTGTAACTTCATTCCAAAGAACTCTTAACGACAAGACTCCGGACTCGGTGGAGTGGGAATTTCCATGTCTCGTTAAGACCCAGACACACCCAAGTCAAGGGGATCCTAATGCCTCTGAGGAACATATTTCATACCGGGGGAGGAACCTGAACATGACATGCCCCTGGTGAAGTCTGTTGCTTATTTTTGGTAGGGGTTCGGTTCCTTCCTGCTCCTTGACAGGAAGGGAGAAGGTAGCTGGGTTAGCCCTTGTCAGATGATACATCTGTTAAGGATATGAATATTATCCATCTGTCTCATTTCTAGTTTGTTTCCTAACATGTATTGCGATTAATGTTTTCGTTCCTTACCTTTCCAAGTCTCCCTTAAATCCGAAATAGACATTTAAAATTGGTAATTTTATGAAATAATCTCTTGAGTTTCCCTACTGACGGTTGCCGGTTAATATAACGCTACAATAAACTTACATCAAAGGATATACAGCTTCATCTCTGCCTTATGGAGCTTATATCCTTTTATGCTCCAATGCGTCGAATGATGTTTATCAATATACAGTATGATGTTTGTCTGTAATATTGCAGGCTTGAGCACTGTATTTGAGGCAAAATATGGTAGTTTCTATTTCCGTGAGTGTTTTTTTTTTTTTTTTTTTCATGGCACAGTTTTATATCAATGTAAAAATGTAAGCATTTTTTTTTTACACCTTAGCTAAACTTACATCTTTAAAATTCGCTTTCTCCATGCTTTTTGATGGTTCTCTTTTCTCTGTTTTGATTTTTTTTATTTTCTCTATATTTGCCTTCTGTAATCCAAGCTATATCGATAAGGGAGATCTAGTCGATTTCTCCATGCTTTTTAGGTGTTTTTATTTTTTCTTTCTTTCTTTTCTGTTTTCTCTATATTTGTAATCCAAGTTATATTGATGAGAGGGATCTAGTCTTAACAACCCCCTCTCCCTACATCTACTCCCTCGCCCCGGTAACTGGAGTCGCTCCGCTAAATATTTCATGAAGTTATCGTAAGCGCCACCAGCCATCGAAAGAAAATCATCCGCGGGGAATTTCAGCCCCCCCCCCCCCCCCCCCCACTTCACCCGATTTTAACCCAAACGTGAGGAGGGAATTTAAGGGTGATTGGGGAAAATCCTAGGGGATAAGACGAAGGGGAGGGACGGAAGAGGTTGCGATTAAAGGTTTAGGATGTCTTCCATACCTAATCATTCCTGAGTGTGGTCAGATTGCGTAATGTAATATTGAGCTTAAACTAAGGCAGTATCTGTTGCTTGTGTTTCATGTCGTACCTCCGACATAGATTTGCGAAAAAAAAGTGTATTATAACATTGCATCATTGCATTCCCCCAAATCTACTTTTCCTTGTTTACGAAATCATCTAACACTACGTCTTGCACAAAAGTGTGTCTGCATTTTTACTTTGGTTGACTGCAATATTCATGCGTATCCAAGGAACAAACAGTTTCTGCGCAATGAAAAATCTTTTCATTATTCATGGTGTCTACCATTATTCAACATTTCAAATATGTGAAAATGAAGATTGTGTTAA
>NW_028234414.1:4815216-4817716 GCF_977035675.1 Penaeus japonicus | reverse complement strand
GAGTGAGGGGTGGTGTGTGTACTGATGAGTGAGTGTTAGAGTGTGTGAGTGAGTGTGAGGAGTGAGGTGAGACTGTGTAGACAGTATGTTGTCATAAACACACCTCACTCACACTACACAGGGTGTGTGTGAGTGTGAGTGAGTGAGATCAATTTAGATATTTTTTATAGATTTTTTATATAGATATATTTATATATATGTTTAAATATTTTGAGATGATTTATTTATAATATAGAGGTAGAGAGATGTGATGTAGGTTTGAGGGATATTGGAGAGATACATAGGATAGATGATTTATTTGGATATGAGAGGGATGTTAGAGTGATAGTATAATAGATGACATTACAGGTACATGACAACACACTACACACACACAAAAACACATGTATGTGGGAGAGATAGAGAGAGATAGATAGAGATAGGAGAGAGTTAGAGATATATTGAGAGAGATAGTGATAGGGAGTGAGAGATTTTAAGGGTTAGAGTAAGATAGATATTGGGAGTTTTGGAGTTAATGGGAGTGAGTTAGATGAGATAATGGATATTGAGATATATAGAAATGTAGGTTGAGTGTAATATAGTTTTTATGGAGAGTTATATATTGGTATGATAGTGAGAGTGTTTATTGATTGAGTGTGATATATTAGATAAGAGATTGAGGTTATGTATAGAAAGGGATAGATAGAGTTTGTGACACACTCACACACAAACTAACATATGTATATATATAGAGGTGATTGAAAAGATATTTTACACATCACACACACACACTCTCATGTATTTAGATATGATATATATATAGATATATATATATTTATAGTTTTATATTTTTATATATGTGTGTGTGTGTGTGTTTAGGTGGGTGTGGTGTTTGTGTGTTGGTGTGTATGTGTATGTGTAAGTGTATGTGTGTGTGAGGGTGTGTTGTGTGTATGTTTCTGTGTATGTGTTTATGTGTGTTTGTGTGTGTGTATTTGTATGCATGTCTGTATATATGTTTAATTGTATCTATGTATATATGTATGTATTTTTTATATATATATATTTTTATTTTTATATATATGTACAAATATACATATGCGCACAAAAAACACAAAATAGTAACCCCCGCCTCCCCCCTACATCTGTTATGTGTCTTTATATCTAAAAATATATATATATATATATATATATATATATGTATGTGTGTGTGTGTCGTGGGTTTGAGTGTGGTGTGTGTGTGCGTGTGTGTATGTGTAAGTGTATGGTGTATGTGTATGTGTATGTGCATGTGTTTATGTGTATGTGTAGTGTGTTTGTTGTGTGTGTGTATATATGTATGTATGTATGTATGTATGTATGTATGTTTTTATGTGTATATATATTTATATATATTTTTTATAAAAATATATTATTTTTATTTTTAAAATTTATTTTTAATACTTATTTTTAATATTTATATTTTTATATAATTTTATATTTTATATATATATTAATATATTTTAAAAAAGTATTATATATATTATATATAAAATTAATATTTATATATTTTATATCTTTTATATTTTTTTTATATAAAATTATTTTTTTTCTTTTTTATTTGTTTTTTTTTTTTAATTATTTTATATATAAATAATTATTATTTTTTTATTATTACTTTTTATATTTTTAATTTTATATTTTTTATATTATAATTGTTTTTAAAGAAAAAAATAAAAAAAATTTCCCCCCCAAAACCCCCCACCTATATATATATATATATCTATATATATATATATATCTATATATAATATATATATATATATTTTTTTAAATTTTTTATGAATACAACATATATATATATATATATATATCACGTGCCTGCTACCAGCCTACGACATACAACACACTACATAGACACATCTCTAAAATACCACCTCAAGCTTAACTACTATATGCGCGCGCGCGCGATGTTTATATTTATATTTTATACATATATTTTTAGGGGGTCACGTGGCATGGATTAGCAGCCGAGTTCTGTCACTTTGACGGTTGGGTTCGAGTCCGGTCAAGGCGGTAAATGGTATGTTAAATATATAATTATAATATATATATATATATTTATTTATTAATATATAGATCTATATTTTTTTATATATAAAAATATATATATATATTTATATATAATATTGATACATATATGTATATGTATATTTTTATATGCTGCTATATCTCTATAATCTATCTATGTATTATCTAGTATCTATATTATTACATCTATATCTATCATCTATTATATATCTAAATTATATATTATTATTGAGAGATAGATAGATAGTAGATAGAGAGGAATAGATACATTAGAAAGATAGATATAGATAGTAAATAGATATATTATATATTATGTATATTATACTATATATAGGTTATATATATATATATATATATTTATATATATATATATACATTATATATATATCTTTTACACGTAGAGCCTAAACTACTCTGTGTGTGTGACCGCAGTTGTTATACTATTTGGTTA
>NW_028234414.1:4807716-4810216 GCF_977035675.1 Penaeus japonicus | reverse complement strand
CTATGCCATATTATGCAGTTATGGTATGCTATAAGCTTGCTGCGAAGGTATAGCGACAAAGACAATGCTGCATTCTTTATATGCAAGACCTGATCTCGGACCTAACTTTGAGTTGTTAAGATTGTGTTATTTAGGAAAAATCATTATGCAACAAACGCTGTACAACAACCCCTTAGTCTCTGCCTTCAGTCCTCGAACTCCGTTTACTTATTGGGCTGTCAGTCAATTCACAGGTGATTATCGCCTCTGGTCTGTAATCTACCGACAAAGGTGCCGTGATTACTTCGAAGGGAAACGTATGCCCATGCAACTGTGTGTGTGTGTGTGTGTGTTGGTGTGTGTGTGTGGTGTGTGGGTAATGTATGTTTGTTTGCAGGAGTGGTGTGATGGTTTATATTTTTTTTTTTTGTGATGGTAGATGATTTTTAGATATATATATATATTAGTTATTGATAGTTAGGATTTATATATATTGTTTATTATGTGTTTGTGTGTGTGTTTGGTGGGGGCGTGGGTGTGTGTGTGTGGGCGCGTATGTGGTGTGGGGGGGTGTGGGTGTGCCCGGTATGTGTGTGGGTGTGTGCGCGCGGTTGTGTGTGGGTGTGGTTGGGTGTGGGTGTGCGCGCGTTGGGGGGTGTGGGGTGTGTGGGGGGGGTGGGGGGTTGTATCACTCTCTCCTCTCTGGTGTGGGTGCTGTGTGTCTGTGTGGTGTGTGTGTCTGTTGTCTGTGTGTGTATGTGTGTGTATGTGCGTGTTCTGTGTGTGTCAGTGGAGTCTGGTGTGTGTCTGTGTGTGTAATGGGGGGGGTGGTGTGTGAGTGTTGAGAGTGGTGTGTGTGTGGTGTAGTGTTAGTGTTGTTGGAGAGTGTTTAGGGGTGTGTGTGTGTGTGTGAGTGTGAGTGTGTGTGTGTGTGTGTGTGTGAGTGTGTGGGTTTCGTGGGGTGTAGTGTCTGTGTGTCTGGGAGGTGTTTATGTGTGTGAGGGGTGTTTGTGAAGTGTGTGTGTGTGTGTTTGTGAGTGTAGAGTGATTGTGTTAGTTCCTGTGTGGGGTGGGGGGGTTTCCGCTGTATGTGGTGTGGTGTGTGAGGGTGTGTGTGTGTGTGAGTGTGTGTGTGTTTGTGTGTGTGGGGAGGTGGTTGTGTGTGTATCTCATCTTAGGTCTTGGTTTGTGGGTGTGTGTGGTTTTTGTGTGTGTGAGAGAGTGGGTGGGAGGGTGTATGTGTATGTCCTGTCTGAGTGTTATGTTGAGTGTGTGTGTCTTGTGTGTGGTCTGTATGTGACTGTATGTTCATGTGTGTGGAGGAGTGTGTGTGGGTTGTGAGTGTGTGTAGGGAGTGTGTGGGTGGTGAGAGTGGGGAGTGTGTGTGGGAGTGTGTTTGTGATATAGTGTAGGTTGTGTGTGAGGGTGTGCGTAGATCTGTTTGGTGTGTTAGTGTGTGGGTGGTGTGGGTGTGAGTGGGTGGTTGGTGTGTGTTGTACTGAGTGCGATATGGTGAGAGAGTTTGTGAGAGAGAATGGTTGTGAGTGTGCTGTATAGTTAGTTTTTAGGTGATTTACATGCTATAGTGTGTGTGAGTGTGTGTGAGTGTGTGTGTGTAGTGATGTGATAGTATGTGTGTTTTGTAGTGGTAGATATTTTTAGTTTGTGTGTTTGAATTTAGTGTGGGTGAGAGAGTGATTGCGTGAGTGAGTGTATATAGTACCATTGGGTGTGTTGGATGGTTGTGTAACATCCATTAGATAGAGAGTATTGTTATAGATTGATTTGTTTGGTGTGTACTTATACGTAATTATGGATATATTTAGTAGATTCTTATGTAGTATTGATAGTTATACATAATATATATAAATATTTTTATATATATATATATATATATATAATTAAATATATAATTATAAACCCATAAATTTTATTTTTATTTATATTTATTTATTATAATAAATATAAATATTTATATATTATATTTTTATTATATATATAGATATAATTTATATTTATATATAATTATATATATATATACATATTGTATTTTTATATATATTTTACATATTTAAGTATATGTTTTATACAAATATATATATATTATATATTTTAATTTTATTATTATTTTTATTTATACTTATTTACGTATATGTATATAAAAAACAAATATATATTTATTAAAATTTTTTATATTAATTTATTATATATATATTATGATATATATATATGTTTATATATATTATACATCATATTATTACATTTATATATAACATATTTAGTAATGTTATATATAAAATATATTTAATTTTTATATAACATATACGGTAAAAAATATATATATATATACATATATATATACATATTTGTTATAATACATAATATATTTTATATATATTTTAATATATAATATATCTATTTTATATATATTTTTGTGGAGGTGTGTGTGTGGTGTGTGTGTGTAGGGTGTGTGGGGTGGCGGTGATTATATGTTTCCTGTCGTGCGCATGACCTCAGGTGA
>NW_028234414.1:4792716-4800216 GCF_977035675.1 Penaeus japonicus | reverse complement strand
ATATATATATATATATACATATATATCTATATATATATATATATATATATATATATATATATATATACTTATATATGTATATATATATATACATATATATGTGTGTGTATATGTATATATATATATATACATATACATATGTACATATATATACATATATATACATACATATATATACATATATATATATATATATATATATATATACATATATATACATACATATATATACATATATATATACATATATATATATATTTATATATATATATATATATATATATATATATATATATATATATATATATATATACATATTTATGTGTGTGTTTGTGTGTGTGTATTCATTTATCTATATATGTATGTATGCATATAAATAATTTTATATATAAATACACACACACACACACATATATATAGATAGGTAGATAGATACCGGATATAGAAATACATATAAAGCGTTTTTTATATATAATAGTGCGCGTGCGTGTCTCTGTATGCATGCACGCACAAATGATTTTTTTTTTACTTATAAAAGATTCTATATAATTTATATATCCAAAACAGTAGAAGATAATTACGGTCTCATCGCATATTTAGAATATTGTATTTTACCCTTTGCTTGTTCTGTGCAGAAAAATATCAGGAAGTTACTTTGACAGAAGTACCGGATCAGATCATGTGACTCTATCGGATGATTGACAGGCCGAGATATGGCTGTTGGGTTGGGGATTCACACCTTGTCATCACAGTCTTCAGGCACAAGATTATGCTTACTCGCTGCCGGCTCCCCCTTGCCTGGCATACGAGCAATTCCAATATTTATGTCCTCATAAGAACGAATAATGAAAATTTATCTAAAATATTTTTATTCTAGCGTGTTCTCTTACCCTTTCTTAGTAAATCAGGCTACTCAAATTAAGGTAAATTCTACTATTTAAATTTCAAAAAAAATCAAAGACCTGTGACAACTAGAAAAATGTTCGCCTCTGGAGGGGTGACAGGGAAAGGGTTATCATTCGACAGACTGGCGTCACACAGGGATATCCGGAGAGTATTGATGGATGCATGCGTCACAAAAATCTACTCGGCAGCCGAGACCTGACACCTCCCCCAAGAAAATTTTCTAGCGCCGCCCCTGTGTACCACATAAATAATGTAAAACAGTAAATGAAAACCACTTGTACAGACAGCGCATCGGTCATCGAATCTACAGTGAAGCTTTTAATGGAGCGATCTTTTTTTTATTGCTTTCTTTTTCTTTTTGATGTAAAATAAAAATATTGATAAATTAGAGTTTGTCTTTTACTATAAGCTTGTAGTGCCAGTAGGGTAAGATATCATCTACTTTATCATAGATATAAGAAATTGTTAAAACATTTTTTTAACGTGTTCTATAACCCGGGTTGCAGTTATTCATTCACACAATAGATGGTGCTCTGATAACTGACAACAGAGCAATGGCAGGCTGGGGCTCGCCTAGAGTATATAAGAATATAGACTAAATATAATCGATTATACGTACTGTTTATGGAAATTAAGGATTTTTTAAAGGTATGAGCGTCACTTTCAATTAATATAATACACAGGATCTATGCAAACACACCCATACAAACACAGACCCAAAAATTCCCGCCCTCACATATGATAATAACCCTCGCTCGTATGTACACGTGTGTGTGTGTGTGTGTGTGCTTGAAATGATATGTATGCTTGATAATTTCCTCTTTGAAGGAAAATAACGAGATCAATAAAAATGTTTTCTAGAATTCATATTTATATTTGCTCTAGAAATTGTATTAATTTGGATTAGACGCTACCACACCTATCTTAGCTCGCTAAACGCAGAGATAGATTTCCTTCACTGGTCCCCAGGACGGGCATTAGTGCCACCTGCACATCTTGCATCGCCGATACTTGAGAGTCGGAGTTGGACATCTTGCTGTGTCATCAATCTCCGAAGAAAGTGTTTGGTAGAGACTGGATGAACCCCCTTCCTGCTGGTGCTAAAAGACAGTGGTGCCATCTCTGGGATTTTAAGCTAAACCTAATTTAGTGATTTTTCAATGGCAATTATAGTTATCACAATTGCATAATTGGCATTAATAACTAAAAAGAGTAATTGTTCAAAGTGTAATAGAGAAACACATTGATCTACTCTCCCCTAATGTCAATTATACCATGAAGACTATTGGCAGCTACATATTATCCCGTCCTCCGGCCGAAGACTCGTTCAGCATGTACATGTTGCCCTTAGTTCGCAATGGGTTGAGATAGACATTCTAAAAGCAAATGATCAATGGAAAAAAGACGGGGCTTCCAATAGAGTTCTTAGAGCAGTATAAGATGTGAAATGTCGCTTGTTAAGTTTTGTGCTGGAAACAGATGGCGCTTAGGGTAGGAATCACCTCCCTCCCTTGGTTGGGGAATAGTATACTAGCTAAGTTTAATGTTACATTTAAGTAAGGCTATTACACATAAACTTATTATTTCTCCGTGCAGTATAAAGCCAAGAATGAACAGGATCATGTGATGTGCAAACCACTCTTCTTCCCAAAATAAAATCCGTGTGCGATAACGGCTAATTTCCGATCGAAATTATAAAAGAAGCAATATCTTTTGAAATCGTTTCATCTATCGAGCTAGGTAAGGTTATCGAAAGTACCTGATAACTATCAGGTAACGAGGTTATTAACATTGGTCTCTTTATAAGTGTAACAATAATGGACATAGTTTCAACTCTTCTGTTGGAGTATTTACTACAACTGTATAGTTAAAAGCTTATTTACTTACAGCAGGTAAGGTTAATCACTTTACATGTTACGTTGTAAGATAACCATGGCGGCCTGGGTTAAACTGCTATAAATTTACCTTTAAGCTCTAGTGACATTTAATCCATTGCGAACGGGTGTCATGACGTACATGACGCAGGAGCTTTTGGCTTGACGACGGGCGTTATGACGTTCGGGGATTATGGATCACTGTGCTATTTTATTGTGTTATTAGTGATGAGTGAGTGAGGATGGTAATTACAGTCATAATTACTATAAATACCGTAATGTTGAGCAAAACTAACATCCAAAACCTAGATGGCACCACTTTATTCTAGCATCAGTAGGAGAGAGAGCCTTGAATGGCACCCATCCAAAGTCTCTAGCAAGCACTATCTTTCTAGAGCGGTGGTACACAATAAGTTGGAGATCTCTTTCTCTGAAGTACCGCCGATGAAGGATGTGAAGACAGAACGAGAAGAGTGTCTAAAATGTGCTTCTGTGCCAATGGGGATGCCTATTACTGTGACACTCACAGTCATAAGCACAGGTTTCCTTCCTCTTCCCCACCTCTTCGTGTTATCTTCATTATAGATGGTTATGTTTCGTATTCGTTCATGACGGTACACAAATAGGAAAAAAATAAAGTTGCTTTTTGTCCTCCCATAAAACAGCAATACTTCTATCACACTGGGTATAAAGAAAATAATGAGCTGATATGGACCCTGCACTACAATTTTGGTTAACTGCAACATTGATAGAGCTTGTAATGTGGCCCATACAAGTCTAAACGATAAAACACACAAAAAATATAACAGAAAAAATGGCTCTAGTTTTACAATGAGTGAATGAGTTATAATGAGTTGCAGTCAGTCCAGAATCATTATATCATTACTGATAAAAGAACTCCAGAATGCTTACTCAGAAAATTCATGACAAAATAAACGTGCATTTATGTGAAAGCGTAATTACTGAAAAAACAGAAACTTCAGCCTGACACCAACTCAAACTCATGGCTACATGGCAGGTGTCCAGAAAATACTAGTTTGTGAATAGTTCATCTCAACTCTGCTTATGTAAGCATTGACCATTGTCTATATACAACCGACTAAATTTGTAACCAGTCCATTAAGGGTATTTTCATCTAAGGTAAAAAAGGTGAAATTACATATAGATATTTAGGGATACTGCACATGACAGTTCACCCTCACAAAAGGAACCGCCTTATCGTGGTGTATGGGCTTGAGCTCCTTCCTCTCTCTGTACATGACAGTTCACCCCTGCAAAAGGAACCGCCCTGTCGTGGTGTACAGGCTTGAGCTCCTTTCTCAGTTGAACGTTCCCAGGATCTTCCTCCTGCTGAGGTGGCCAGTCCAGTGGCAGATTTTTGGGGAGGGATGACTGAATGGTTCCTGCGTGTTAGTCTATTAGGTGAGGTCACGCTCCCATGGGCTTCCCTCCAAGGGGTACGCACTTACCCACGTTTTAGCCCCTGTGACCGTTTCAGTAAGGGTATTATAATTTAACCCATTAACGATGGGTGACGTGTTTTTTTTCGTCATACATGATTTAGAAGCTCTTGCCTGACAATGGGCGTCATGACATTCGGGGGTTTTGGATCACTCTGCTATTTTATTGTGCTATGAGTAATGAGTGAGTGATGTTGACCATTGCAGTCACAATTGCTATAATTCCCATAATATCAAGCAAAATGGGCTTCAACTCACATCCAAAACCTAGTGGCACCACTTTCTTCTAGCACCAGCAGGAAAGGCAAAACCCTTTCCTGAGAGCTTTGTCAGGGCGGCACCTAGGGCCTGAAAACCGTGTACTATATGCATATGCTCCAAGCCTTTGGACTTAGGAATGGAGGGCAATCATTCCCCCTAAATGCTCGAATCAATATAATGGCTTCTCAATTTCACTCTAAAAATATTCAGTCCCTTCTACTCTCGCAGCTAATACAGAAGGTGCACAGATAACTTGCACTAGCTTATGAGTTATTTGCAAACAACTGGTTGTCTCACACAGTCAGGTTGTTCATATGCCTTGAGCTCAAAGAGACATTATAAGTCAAGGGCATGGAGCCCCCTCACCTTAATTATGTGTTTGGTATTATCCTTGATAAAGTTTTCTGTCATGTTTGTCAGTGAGAAAGATTCAGCCTCTGTTAAGGGGTGAGGCAGAGAGAAACGTTGCAGCAATCACTCTGCCCGGTAATACAACCTAATTTATGGATGTTTGTGTAGATTCCATTACCCTCATTACAGGCGCGGTTTTGTATGCAGGAACATAACTAAATCTCTATGGGTATCAGACAATGCCTCCTCACTTCAGGCTGAGGCTGTCAATATCATGGGACTCCTTGCCCATGTGTCCCACAGAGATGAACATATATATACAGACTCTAGGGCAACCATGTACACCCTGCAACGAAGCATAGCGTCTATATCTTGGCTACAGTTCTCACCATTGCTTAGAAAATCCTGGGTTAGGGTAGACATGTCATAAAAAAAAAATGGATCCCAAGTTATGTAGACATAAGATGGAATGAGCTTGCTAACAGGCAGTCACATCCCGACACATTACCACATTGGTTAATTAGGGAGCACCACCAGCCAACGAGAGCGCAGGTCGCGTGGGTAAACACGATGCTCAAGGTTAAAAGATGGGAGGTCACCAAAAATAGGCAGTACACTCCTGACCTCACGCCGCCACACGAAACAACCACGACAACCCGCTATACCGACCTATATTCAGTGCTTAATTAATAAACTAGAAAACCATTATGGACTTTCTGTTACGAACCGACAAGTGGTGACCGGGAGTTACTCGAAGATAGTGAAACAAATGTAGTGATATACAGTGAAAAAAAAAACATAGTGAAGTAGAGTGTAAAGTGAAACAAAAGCAGTGATACAGTGCCAGAAAAACAATCAGTGAGAACATAGAAACCTCTTCTCTGAGCAGTGTAACCTCACCTCATTCCCTCCCTCCCTCTCTTTTTCACACATTCTCCTCCATACACCATGACACCTCCCATCGCACACAGTACTATTACAGCACTCCAGGCCCTCTTACCTCTTCCAGATTGCAACATAAACGACCTCAGGGCCTGGTTTTATACAGGTCGAAATGGCGTTCCAATCAAGAGGTATATCAATCCCAGAGGAACATACTGCCAAGTTATACAACGCTTTCCCTCAGACCTCATGACCTCCGTGATGGACGAGCTCGAGAATTTGCTTACAACTACGTATTCTCAGCTGAAAGCCGTCATCCTAGAACGTGAGATGCCGGACCCTATAGTCGCACTCACCACCTTTCTTGAGACAGGTGGCCTTCAAGGACTAGCCCCTTCTCAGTTTCTCTGCCGCTTCCGTTGTCTTCTTAGTGATCCCAGGTCTTGACTGATGACTATATCAAAAGCATAATCTTAGGAAGATTTCCCCTTCACATCAGACCTGCAGTGGAGTGCCCTTTCCACCCTTCCCTCTACGCTCTAGTAAAGGCTCTCGACAAATTAGTCACCATACCGCCATATCAGACACGGCCGTCGGCGCCGTCCTACAACAGCACATCAACGGTCATGCCCGTCCTCTTGGATTTTTCTCGAAGACTCTCCAGCCCAGAGAAAAGAAATACTCAGCATTCGGTAGGGAGCTCCTGGCTGCATACTTACCCATCAAGCACTTTCAGAGTGAAGTAGAGGGTCGCAAATTCCATATTTTCATGGATAACAAGCCTCTCATTTATGCACTGAAATCCAGGGCGCCGAGGCAAGACTCGAGAGGGGAAAGACATCTGGACTTCATCTCGCAATTCACTTATGATTCGTCACATCAAGGGAGAGGATAACAAGGCAGCTGATGCACTCTCCCGGATAGTGATCGCAAACACCACACTGCAAAACACTCCGATCGACTTTGTAGAGGTCGCAGCAGAGCAACACAAGGACGTCACACTCCAAAACGTCCGTGAATCCACGTTGCTCCGTCTTTAGCTGCTCACAATCGGAGATAACATCACACCCGAGTGCGATACAAGGAAGGCCATCCCACGATCATACATACCACTATCTTTTCCCTCTCCCCAAGCCGTCTGGTTAGCTCATTGGTAGCGTGTCGACTTCCCATCCCCTTGGTCGACAGATCGAGGCACGTCCAAGCTTGTGAGCTTCCACTGTCACCTGGCGGTTACTGACGTAGCTGGGCACTGCGTTGGGTAAGGACCAAGCTCAGATCGAGTCAACACTCGTTGGCACATTCTCTCACAAGTCAGCACACGCTGACACAGGCGGGCTCGCCTTGGTGCATACAAGCCCGGCGTAGCATCTGCTCCGCAAATCTGACTTATCTTTATCCCTCTCCCCAGCAGACGCTTCCAACACATCCACCTGGACATCGTGGGACCACTGCCGACGGATCAGTCATTTCCTTACGTCCTCACGATGATAGACCGCTTCACCAGGTGGCCGGAGACAGTGCCACTGAGGGACGTCACAGTAGATTCGGTAAACACAATGCTCGAAGTTAAAAGATGGGAGGTCGTCAAAAATAGGGAGTACACTCCTGACTTCACGCCACCACGCGAAACAACCACGACAACTCGCTATACCGACATATATTCAGTGCTTAATTAATAAACTAGAAAACCATTATAGACTTTCTGTTATGAACCGACAGGCTGGCTGTCGTGGTAGCTGTAGAGCCGCAGAGAGTAAGCGAGA
>NW_028234414.1:4755216-4757716 GCF_977035675.1 Penaeus japonicus | reverse complement strand
AACCAGGAACCTACACACGTTGGCGGGGGGGTCCAGGTGCCTCAGAACCAGTGACTTCTCACTTAATGATAATGTGGATACACTTGAGGCCAGACTAGTAAATGCCATAGACGAGGTAGCCTCAGAGACCATCCCCAAAATTCGTCCGTGGTCCAGGTGTTTCAAAGACGCCTGGTACTACAATGATGAGATTAAGGAGGTCAACCACAGAATCAATATGTGCAGAAGACACTTCCACAGACAGAGAACCCCTGAGAACCACGCTCTTTTGAGAGAAGCTCTCAGGGATTCTTAGGAAACTGCTAAGAGGGTAAAGCTGGATTGTTGTGAATCCTTTGGCCACCAAACCTCCCTTTCAGAGCTCTGGAACTGTATCAGACAGGCCACAAATCTCTCGGCCCCCAGAAAAACCCACCATGACAAGTGATCGGAGGAACAAGTAACATTGGCCTACCAGCAGAGTTGAGGGCATCCCAAGAGGAATTGCTTCCAGGCAGGCATGCCCTCATCAGAGAAAAGGCGGTCGAGCCTGATGACGCAGATGATGTATAAGACCAGTCCCGGGTTGTGATGGGATATTCTACCCCATCATTTCCCACCTAGGACATGAAGGTGAGCTTGCATTCTTGCATCTCATCAACAAGTCCTGGAAGACTTCCTCGCTAGCACAGTGCTGGAAGAGGGCTGACATAGTTCCCATCCCTAAACCAAAAGAGCCGGGACGGTACCATCCCATCTCTCTACTCAGCTGTCTGGGAAAGATGGTGGAGAGAATGGTAATGAACTGGTTCTAATGGAAGTTGGGACCTCCACATGAACATCTACATGGGTTCACAAGGGGTAAGAGCACTGCTCACAGCATGGCCACTTTACTGAGAACTGTCAGCAACACCAGCTCTGTCATTGTCTTCCTGGACCTGGAGAAGGATTTTGAACTGGTGAGCCTGCTCACCATTCAGAAGATCCTGATCCGCAAGGGAATCAAAGGCAGACTGTTTGCCTGGATTGGTGACTATTTTCGGAACAGATCTGCCAGAGTGAAGTTCCAAGGCCACCATTCCATGCATTTGCCCCTGGAGAATGGAACTCCACAAGAGGGGTCCTTAGCCCAGCTCTGTTTAATGCCTTAATGTTAAGCATCCTTGACATTCCACTCCTAGTGGGGTGCAAGATCATTTCATGTGCAGATGATCTTGCAATTATCTCTGCTGGGAGACAAAATGAGTTGTCTGGACCTAATGTCCGAGGGATGCTGCAGAGTCAGGCTCAAGATATCAGCAACCAAATTGAAGGCAATGGCACTGAAACACGATGTCCACGACCAAAGACTGAGAGTCCAAGGGTTAGAACTAGAGTGGGTTCACGTCTTCCAGTACTTGGGGGTATGTGTTAACGAGAACCTCACTTTCCACTCTGAGATTAAATATCTCCAAGATCGGACCAAGGCAAGACTCTCTGTCGTGAGAACTTTGACAGGGCAGCATTTAGGGGCTGAACACCGTGTACTAAAATCCTTCTATATGCAAGCTGTCCGTCCCATCATGGACTACGCCTCCATCGCTCTGAATACGGTCAAGCCTAGACTCAGGAAAAGGCTTGACAAAACAAGGCTGCCAGGATCATTCTGGGTGCCCCTGGGTGGACTAAAGTTACCAACCTCCTCTTGGAGGCCAATCTTTTCCCCCTGGACACCCAAATCGATCAGAATGCGACCCAGTTCTTTGCTAACAACACCTGGCTGTATCACATAGCCAGGGTGCTGATATGCTTTGAGCTCAAGGAGATACTACTGGTTAAGGGCATGGACCTCCCCCACCCTGACTATGTCACAGCCTCGCCGTGGGCACGGTCCTTGATTGTGTTTTCTGTCATTAGCCTGTCAAGGAGAAAGACACTACCTCTGTTAAGGGATGAGGCAGAGAGGAATATCACAGTAATCACTCCGCCTGTTAGTGAAACCTGGTTTTGCAGCAATGAGTATAATGAGAGCTATGCAGGTATCTGACAATGCCTCCTCGCTCCAGGCAGAGACAGTTGCTAATATGGAAGCCCTAGACCATGCAGCCCAGATGGGCGGGCAAGTTATCATACAGATTCTAGGGCCGCCATTGACAGCCTGGAACAAACCACACCCCTTGATAATGTTTATCTTCTGACCACGATTCTCACCATTGCTCAGAGAATCCTGGATCAGGGTAGATGCATTGTCATCAACTGGATTCCGAGCCATGTTGATATCGAGGGGAACGATTTAGCCGACAGGTTGGCAGAGGAAGGCAGGAAAAAACCCTTGAGCGATCTTGTGGTGCATCCTAGCCGGGAACTGCTAAGGCTTAAAATGATGGCTGCAGGGCAGGTCAGTGCCCTGTAGCGACATAGAAAGGAAGTGAGAACCTCCGCATCAGCCATCTGGTACTCAGATTCCACAGGCTATGAGTCGCTGATTCTTTCCCCCAGAATATCAAGGTGTGTTGAAGTCAGCCTTGACAGACTGAGAATA
>NW_028234414.1:4735216-4737716 GCF_977035675.1 Penaeus japonicus | reverse complement strand
TTTTCTTCGTCTTTTTCTCTTTCATTATCAGCTTCTGATTCTTCATCATCACTGCTATCTGTATCAGGCTGGTTGTTATATGGCGGAAACTGGCTACATGTATTCCTAACGGAGACCTTTCACACTTTCTCTACTTTCCATCACTATGTTTCATTCAGTGGTGGATAATCAATCATCTGTTGTGTGCATTGATGCCATATGTATGCCTGGAAAAATTGCCTAGGTTGTACCGTTCTCATCTGGAATTATTCCTAAACTTGAATTGACTTTCTGCTTTTCGTACATTCGAATTCTTGTGTCAACATAGCATTCATCTGTGTTGCCTCCATACATGACATTTCATAAGAACTCCTTTGTAAGAGACGAAAATTCGATGGAATCTAGAGCGGAGTGGAAGTTGTCCAGCAAGCTATAGCATTTCAATTTGACCATCTTTTTTCCGTGGCTTTAATTTTTCAATCCCAAATAGGAATGACGTCGAAACAGGTGGTTTACTGTTTGCATAGATCGACTCAATATTTGGAAGTCTTTCATGTCCTATCTTCATTTACCACTTCTGATTAAAACGCTCTATTGGAAATTCATGAACCATTAGCATTAAGACATCAGTGTCTGCAGCTTGCACAATCGCAGGTGCATCAATTTTTTTCTGCCTCCAGGATCATACGGGTATCAGCTTCACAGTGGTTCCTGTCTTCAAGTTCTGTGATTCTGCCCTCAGAGACTAGCTACGTCTTTTCATTTTCTGTAATTGGAAGTGATAGTTTAATAATGCCTTTGTGGCCTTGGACGTAATTTACCAACAAATGTATTAGGTCTTTTTTGTTTTCTGCGTTGTGAAGGAAAGTGTCCCAATCCTTTCGTTGTGGCATGCTTTGCTCCTGACTTGTAACGAACACTCTCTTACCAGGATGACCGCGGCGATGCTGCTTAAGTTGTTTTGTTGTCTCCTGTGTGTAATTGATGAATATCACAGCGATTGAATGTGCCTTTGCGTACTCTCCCGACGTCGCCTTACTGCGGCCATGCTGTCAATTAACCATGCTGTGAGTTAGAGATACAGTGGATCATACGCCATCTGATTGGACATCGCTTTCAAACCAAACTTTAACCGTGTCGATTCCTTTAAACTTGAAGACATTTTTTGCTGCCAACATTTTCTTATGGCTATATTAAATACTTAATGTTGTTAATGTAGATCAAGTTCAATTTCGGTTAAAGGGCTTGACCTGTGATAACAGCTATTTCTTATATTAGTTACACCAACAACTTTACATGCATGATGCAAATTCATTGAAATTATCAATTTGCACTGCGTTACATGGAATTTAATTTCTGGAATTACTTATAAACCCTGTTAACTGTGTTTATTATGTGGAAAATTTATGGCCAAACTATTTTGTTACTGTGGAAGAATACGATAAAATTATCCGTTTTTTGAGTTCTACCTCCTTAAAATCACAAGTTTAATTCTTTCACCAATCATTCTCTATTAACATGTTTTTGAAACTTTTGTGCAAAGAAGGGCAAGTGCTCAAATATTATATTTTATGCTTTCAAATAATTGCCTTTGCATGTCACCGCCTAACGTTTCCCTGTAAAGGGGCCCAAATGTCAAAACCTCACCCCCATGATGCCTGTAGTAAAGTAAGAATGTCATGGCAGCGGGAAAGACGGCTTTTGTCGGTTATTTCACCGGACTTTCTTTTGCTTTGTTTTCCTGCTGTGTAAGCTTTTAGTGATTTTTTAAGCCTCAAGTAGTGACACCAATCTTGCTGGTTTTGCGTTTGTGTTTTATTAGTAAGTCCTTCAGTCAGATATTATACTCTGGAGTATCTTTTCTTAGTTGTTTTGTACGGCATCTTTCATGATTTTAGGTGCCTTCAGCACATGTTCTTTTTATTTGTATTTTACTTTTTTTGTATTCTTGTTTTTTCTATTTTGAGGTTGAATATCAGAAACAGATTATCACGCCAGAACAAGCAGATAAATAACTTATTCAAACTCCCTCAACGGTACCGTTTTTAGGGGTCAGAATGGTAAGGGCTTAGCTGAGACGGGTTAATATGAACAATACACTACAGCAGGATGAATATAACGAATGTGATTCGCCAGCACTTGGTGTTAATCTATTTGAAGTAAAGAACATGGCTGACATATCTAATCAGTTCATTCATTTCGTTCACTGAAGCGTAAAGGTGCATCCACATTGGAGACATTTGGTCACCTGGCAAGTTGAAAGCAGTCACAAACAACGCGGGCAACATTTGGATATATATTACAACAATGTACGTAATACTGTTTGACAATATGTTTTGCAACCAAAGTCGGCTTAGTGAGGCCGTCCACAGTTGGTTGGTGCAGACGGGAAGGTCATGTCAGAGTCTGGGTGACCTCGTTCTTGTTACATAATTGGGACACGGGGCAGCTGGGTCTTAAGCACAGTTTTGTTGTTCCAAAATTTTCTCAGTAATTCATTCTGAAACTTTGCTTGTATGTT
>NW_028234414.1:4722716-4725216 GCF_977035675.1 Penaeus japonicus | reverse complement strand
ACAGTATATGAAATAAGTCACTAAAGGCACTAGACACAACTCAACCTGGAATACTTGAGGAGGAGGTCCTCTCGACTTGAAGGTCGAACTATTTCTGTATAAATCTGTTGATGACCTATTTTGAAGCGATGTCCTGGGTCACCTCGAGGGCAGAGGGTCTTGCTCGGCTCGGCCTGTGATTGGCCGACGGGGATTGGAGCTTGCTTCGAAGCCACGCCTTCCAAGCGACTCCAAATGGGCAAACGCTAAGGGCTTGGTCCTATATTAGGAGGACGTTGTATTGTGAGATTAACTAGAAAATACTTGTGGCGCATTAATTCTTTCTATACCAATTTTGAATCTTTTGATATACAAATAATAACGCATATAACAGCTCAAATAAGAGCCCCGCCTCGCGCCAGAACTCACTCCCCTTGCAAAAATAAGACCTTGATACACACACACAACCACACACTATCACAGAACGACACTGACACACACAACCACACACACACACACACACTCACTCCTATATAATATAATATCGTTGGTTATTTATATAATGATCTGTATATATATATATATATATATATATACATAAATCTACTAATCTATCTAAATATGTATATATACAGATAGATCACCATCCTTTTACACAAAAGAGTATCCGAAGGCCACGTAACATCGTACTGGCGTCACGTGATAAACAGTGCCGTAAAA
This sequence comes from Penaeus japonicus, assembly GCF_977035675.1. Lineage (NCBI taxonomy): Eukaryota > Metazoa > Arthropoda > Malacostraca > Decapoda > Penaeidae > Penaeus > Penaeus japonicus. Next base: position 4,724,517 of record NW_028234414.1, on the reverse strand, counting down.
CACAAGGTGGATAATTATCGTAACTCACGCAGTATACATGGCTCCTAACATTAAGCGTTATAGATAGCCACAATAGCAACGGCTCAGAAATTAATTTGTGTAATTTCTCGCTCGTCCATAAATCATGCGCTGGTACGTCTGCCTGTTAGAATGGCGACTTCTCTGTCATAACACGCCATCCTGAGATGCAATAAGAAATGTATATGATCGACTGAAAAAAAAGGTGCTTTTTATTATACAATTAAAGACTACAAAATTAATTTCCATGGCACAGAATTTCCCCTTTCCACACTTCCATTATCTCTTTTAAAAAGGTTCGAATCTCCTCCCGCCCGTCTGTGAAAATCTCCCTGGTATCCTTTAAGGGAAACCGTGTCACACCCTCGTCTCCGGTGCGCTTATACATCACTCTCGAAAGCGATTCGGTTTCGCCGAATATATATATATTATATATATATATAGTGTAATATATATATATCTTATATATATTCTTATTCTATATATTAATATCGCGTAGTATATATATATATATAGATATAGATATATATATATATATATTATATATCATATATCGTATATAATATATATTAAAAATTAAATTATATATATATGTATATAGTTTACATATATATATAATATATATATATATATATAATATACTATATATATATATGACTATGTATGTCTGTTAACTATATAGTATATATAATTCTTATTACTATATATATATAATATACTCCTGTTATATATATATATATATATATATAAAATATATATATTGATATTTATAGATATTATATATATATATATAGATAGATAGTTAATAAAGATTAGATAATAGATATAGATAGAATAAAGATATAGATATAGATATATGTATATATATATATGTATATATGTTCATATATATGCTAATATATATATATATATATATATATATTAAACTAATATATGATATATTAAATATATATAGATTATAATTTGTAAGGGGAGAAAGTATGGAATACGAGAAGGTGTGACTGAGGCGTGAATATTATTGGACAAACTACCCAGCGTCTTTACGAGTATGAATTTACCTGCAAATATGTGTGAATGAGTGATGTATATATGATTTTGTATTTATTTTACAGTTACACGGTGTATTGTGACGCAAATCACAGCGCCATGTGATGACGAGAAGACAGAAATTGCTGAGGGATAATCGGGACCAATAAGGGGAATGGCAAGAGACTGTGCCTCATTCCCTTCGCCCACAAATCGTAGATAAGCTTTTGCCTAGCGGACTTGAAATCAAATGATAATACGCCTTTGCTTTTAATTGCGCTGTGGAGATTGCGAAGGTAGGTTTGCAATTAGATAATGTGCTCGTTCGGTGTTTGTAGGGACCTTGGGCACGCTCTGGTACAAACTGAAGGCCGGGTAGCCGGGTCAGGTGTGAAGCGTCATCAAACACGAGTGCGAGTCCGAGCACGAGTTCGAGCACGGAGTTTCTACTCGTATCCACCTGCTTATTGCGACGCCTTGGTCCAAAGGAATGTCTGCTTGGCCGCACGAGCGCTGCGAGCACCATGAAGGTCGTCGACAATGCCAGGCTCACATGTTCCTCGTCGCTGGCAAAGAGGCTGCTGAAAATGCCCGCCAAGCGCTCTCAGGGATTACATCGTTGAGTTTATTTACCGTGCTCACCAAGACTAATCGCATTCATTGTGTATCATTCCTGTTTAGTGTGTGTCATCCGTGTTTGGTGTGTGTCATTCATGTTTGGTGTGTGTCATCCGTGTTTGGTGTGTGTCATTCATGT
>NW_028234414.1:4715216-4717716 GCF_977035675.1 Penaeus japonicus | reverse complement strand
GAGTGTCGTAAGTATGAGTGACTGTGTGAGTGAGTATTTGTGTTTGTGAGTGAGGTGTGCTGTGATAGAGATTGGTAGATGTGAGTCCGTGTGAGTGTGTGTTGGTGAGAGAATGAGTGTGGTTGAGATTATAGGGTGTGAGATTGAGTTGGAGAGAGTGTGTTTGTGTGGGGGGGGTGGGGGGGTGGGGGGGGGGGTGGGGGGGGGGGGTGGACAGAGATAGAGAGAGTTTGAGATATTGTGAGATTGTGAGCGAGAGAGAGTGTAAGTGATTTCATTGTGTGTTGTAGTGTGTGATGGTGAGAGTTTTTGTGTGAGAGAGGAGGGTCACTCTGAATCAACTATATATCTCTATCATACACAAACTCACAAACAGACAAAGATGTGTGAGTGTGTTAAGTGTGTGAGAGAGTGATGTATAGTGGAAGTCGATTGAGAGATTGTGAGATAGATTGAGTTATTGTTTGAGAGAGTTTTTAGATAGAGTTGTCATATCACACACTCAAAAACTCACAATCTCAATCTAACACTTGCGAATCTGCGCGCGAGAGAGAGCTAGTGTGTGAGAGTGAGTTGTGGTGTGAGTAGAGTAGAGTGTTGATATGGGGGTAGGTGGGTGGTGGTGTGTGTGTTGTGTGTGTGTGTGTGTGTGTGTGTGTGTGTGTGTGTGATGGGTTGTGTGTGTAGTGTGTACATCATTATATATTATATCTATATATTTATATATATTATATTTATATATATATATTAGATATATATATTGTGTGTGTGTGTGTGGGTGGTGTGTGTGTGTGTGTAAAAATATATATATTATATATAGTTATATTTATATATATATATATATATATATATATATATATGTATATATATATATATTATATTATATATTATATATATATATATATATTTGTAAGTACACACACACGCACACAACACACACAACCACACACATATATATATTATATATATATATTTTATACTCATATATATATATATATATATATATATATTATTATGTACACACCACACCACACACACACACACACTCCACACACAACACACACTCCACACACACAACACACCACTATATATATATATATATATATATATATATATTTATATATATATATATATATACATATATATGTATATTATAATATATATATATACATATTATATTATATATATATATATTATATATATATATATATATATATATTACTTATATATGTATTTATAATATATATAGTTATACATATATATATTATATATATTGATATATATATATTATATATTTATATATATATATATATATACTATATATATATATATATATATATGTTTATACATACCTATTATATATATATATATTAAATATATATTATATATATTATATATATATATATTATATATTTATATTATATATATATATGTTTATTTATATACCATATATATATATATATATATATATATAATTATTATATATTATATATATATATATAATAATATTCATATATATATATATATATGTTTATACGTTACCCTATATATAGTATATACACTATATTCATTATTATATAGTATATATCATATATATATATATATATATATATATTTATTTATTATACTATAATATATATATATGGGGTTTATTTTATATACCCTATATATATATATATATATATATATATATATATATATATATATATATATATATATATATAGTACTGATATATGATATATATATATATATATACCACACACACAGACATTCATATGGTATATATTTATATTATATATATATATATATATATTATTATATATATATATATATATTTATATATACATATTATATTATATATATATCATATATATATATATATAATATACATATATATTACATATATATATATATATATATATTTATTTTTTGTATTTTTAATAAAGTAATTATCTATCTTTTTCTCTCTCTCTCTTTCCTTTATATTATTTTTTTAAATTATAAGAATCATGTTTTTGGATTGTTACTCGTCTCCACATAAAATTACCTCGTCCCTCAGCCTTGTGTTCTTAAACCATTTTCACACATATGTACGTTCCCGGAATTCCGGTTTACGGTTACTAATCGTTGTTTATATTACTGAATGTGTGTACCAATGTCCCAGTATCAATTGACACATAATTAGTCGTAGAAGTTATTAAGGATAACCTGTTGAAGCATCATGGGCAGAGGAAAAGCCTTGAGTCAGGCTGATTTTTCAGCAATCGAAATTTATCTACAAGAAACATCCCTCAACTGTAAAGAAATCGCTCTTAAAGTTGGTGTATCATTATCTAGTGTGTACAGAATGAAAAGGAAGATTGAAAATATCGAAAATTACGAGCCAAAACGTGTTGGAAAGTGTGGAAGGAAATCCTGTTCCACCCCAAGACAGGAGAGAATTCTCGTTGATATGGTAAGGAAAGACCCTTCAAAGTAGTCAAGACAACTAGCAGCTGA
>NW_028234414.1:4697716-4700216 GCF_977035675.1 Penaeus japonicus | reverse complement strand
CCTGCAGCCAACTTGAGGACTGCAACATTGGAAGAGATTGATGAGGAAATCCAAAAGTGGTTACAGTAATGTTAAACCTGCACTTGAGCATCATGTACCCAAGAGCAACCACAGGACTATTCCCCCATCCAAAGCTAACACCTGAAGTAAGACTGCTAAATATACAGTCGAATCACCTGCTGCACAATGCAGGAATTCATGGATGGAAACAAGACCTGAGAGCAAGATACAGAACCTTGCAGAGATAACTCTCTAACCAATGGTGGAGAGCAACAAATGACAAGTGGGAAGAACTTGTTAGAAAAGTGGAATGGGACCAAAAAGATCCACAGTCCTTCTGGTCAGGAATAAAGAAACTGATGGGAAGAAGTGAAGGCAGTAGCAGCTGCCTCCTCAACGAACAGGATCAGAAGATTCATGAAGAAGCAGAAGAAGAAATCCTGTTCAGAAATTACTGGAGAAATTGTTTCCGAGTTACCGAAGAAGAAGAAAACTTTGACAGTGATTTCGAGGAGACCATCATTTAGGAAATAGGAAGGCACATCCACCTCCTATATCCAAAAGCTGCTTCTGACTTGACAAGACTGGATCCCACAGATCCACTGATGACCAAGATCAGCCCTAGAGATGTCAAAGTAACTACTCAGAGTTTCAAAAATAGAACTGCTCCAGGCGAAAGCAGGATCAACAAAACAATCCTGCAAAATTTTCCAAACAAGATGTTGCTGAGACTGGCAAACATATATAGTACCTCTCTCACTGCTGATTACTTCCCTGACCACTTCAAGGAAGCAAGAATCAGGATGATTCCAAAAGCCGGGGAAAATCCAAGAAAAGTGGAGAATTACAGACCCATATCTCTACTGGAAGTCCCAGGCAAAGTCTTTGAAAAGATATTGAACATAAGATTGCGAAATCACCTGGAGATTAACGATCTGCAAAATCCCAGGCAACATGGCTTCAGACCAGGCAGAGGAACATCAACAGCCATAGCAATCATATATGAAGAAATCGCCAATGCCATGAGCGAAAGGAACCAAGACAATGTGGTTTGAGAGATGTGACTAAAGCCTTCGACAAAGTTTGGCACACAGGCCTGAAACTTAAGATCATCAGGCTGAACCTCCCGACGCCCTTGACGAAGTTATTATGTGACTTTCTCGAAAGTCGAAGTGCAAGAATAGTCGTCGGCAATACAGTCGGCGAAGCAATTCCCCTCATGAGCGGAGTTCCACAGGGAAGCTGCCTCTCACCGACACTGTTCACCATATATATAGCAGATCTGCCTGAACCATCACATGGCAGCAATCACTATATGTATGCCGACGACATCACTCAAATAATCAAGTACGAAGGGAGATCGATCGAGATGATGGCACTCAGAACTGCCAGAGCCATAGAGACCATCAATCGATACGAAAGACAGTGGAGGATCTCAACCAACATGAGAAAATTCCAAGTCATTCCTGTGGCCAAGTTCAAGACTGTAGATCTGATAGTGGACGAGGAAGCAGTGGACTACTGTGACAAAGGAAAGATACTAGGGCTAACAATTAGCAGAAGAGGAATTTTCCCTCACATAAATGAAAGAGCAATGAAAGCTAAACATCAGCTGAACAAGATCAGAAGGTTCCAGACACTGAGTACTGAAACCAAACTCTATATTTATAAAGTCCTGGTGCGGCCCATCATGGAATACCCGCCAGTGCCTAACCACACCATTTCAAGAAGGCAGATGATGAAGCTACAGACTATTCAGAACCAAGTAGGCAAATGGATTCTGAATATTCGCTTTCCCGAAGTAGTCACTGCACGAGAGATCTATGAAAGACTAAGGATCGAGGCGATCAACAAGAGACTCCACCATCAAGCCAGAAGAAGATGGACAAGAATCCAAGATGAGGATGAGGAGCTCTACAATCGCTTCAACGTTCGTCCAGAAGAGACACATGCCTGGTGGCCCAAAAGCCTCAGCAGAATCAATGGCATTGAAGAAGTTGAGGCCATATTCATGGCATCAGGTACATGAGACCGATGATGTAAGGAGGCAACAATGAAGAGGAGAACCTAAAAGAAGACCAAGAAGACATGAATGAAGAAGTAAATTTCAAGAGGACCTGCTAATCAAGAATGAAGATTTTGTAACACCTTTTTAACCCAGACTACAAGCTAACCCACAGGGCTCCACTTCAACGTCAAGCACGGCACATCATGCATAGCAGTGAGAGGTGACGTGCGAGGTCGGCCATGTGCAGCGTGGACAGAGCTTAAGAATGTATAAAAAAAAAAAAAAAAAAAGATAGCATGCTAGGTGTTCTGGTTTCTGGCTGCCTCCCGAGGGGTTAACCCGGGACTTTGTTCAGCTATTAAGGGCACACATGCATGCTATTTCTCTCACTTCTTTCTCCTGGTCTTACAACTTATCCTTTCTCCTTTCTCCAGCTTTCTTAGCTTTCCTTCTATTACTTGTTCTCCTCGCAAATTTAATTTCCACTCTCCC
>NW_028234414.1:4660216-4672716 GCF_977035675.1 Penaeus japonicus | reverse complement strand
AATAAACTTCATCATTTCGCATAGCTGATCTATGAGCTCATTAATGCATGACTGTAGATAGTCATTCTGCTCAGTAATGCTGTTGAGACTATAATAGTCAATGCAAAATCGAGTGGACCCATCTTTCTTCCCAACCAGAACGACTGAGCATTCCACCTCCCCCTGGCATTCCCCAATCACAGTGTCACAGTGAACTTTTTAGAGGCTTCTTGGAAGAGCCATGGTCGTCCTCCTTTGACTCTATGTTCTGAGAAATTCCTGGTAATGGTCCTAATTTTGCCTGTGTATCAAAGAAAGATACATGCTTTACCAGGACCTGCCTAAACTGCTGCTGTAGTTCAAGACTGAACTGACCGAGGTTAAACTCAGTTAATCCAACAGCTAATCCAACGGCAAGTGCAGACTAAGGGGCACATTTCACCATTCTCACCTAGGAATAGCACACTTCATAATGCTTGTCCCTATACAGAATTTTGGAAAGGAGTCTCATGAATACTTGCTTAGTGACCACATTAACACAAACACTATCACAGTATAATGAGTATTACTTACATTTGGCACAGTGTGAACATTTATATCTCTACTTCCAGCCTCAAGTGAGAAAACCTGTATAACATTTTCAACTACATCCAATCTTTGCCTATTACTTAATCTTACTGGGCATACAGTCTTATTTACTGCCCATACAATAATGTGCCCATCTTTCATCTCTTACTGAAGCCTAGGCACCACCAAGAAGCACACAATACTAGTAACTAAATAACAAGAGTTTCTTGACAGTTTGCAATCCCCTAGGAAATCTACGTCCAATGAAATACCTGCTACAGGGTGGTACACAAATAGGGACAGAAAAAAATGCATAACATTTCTTCTCATTCAACATCACTGTGAACTATTAAGCTCAAGATGCTTGTGATAGCGACATTACTTCCAAGGTGGAAGGTCAAATAAACGTAATATATACTTGTGAATTAAATACAAAATATATTGAATAAAAATAATTTGCCGAAAGAATGAACGCAAACTTTAGGAGCAATAATGTCAATTGTCATGGCATCTACAAGATAATGGTATTATCGAGCGTACTAATTGTGGAGTGTGACACATTTTGGACTAACTGGACATTGCCCAACACGACGGTCATAGTATCTTCCACAGGTGTAGTTCATACTGAATGCTACCTTACATGACAGTATAGGAGAGCAACCTCTACATGGAAATAAAGGTCCTAAAATCATCATCGGCATCGGATCATTATTATGGCATAAGTTAATCCATAGGTATGACAAGACTAAACCTAAACAGTGTGGACCTGTTGTAGTGACAAAGGTTCTTAACCGAGTTTCACTTAAACTCCGTTTGTTATTTACAATCAGTGTTACACAGCACATATCAACAGGATTAAGCATTATTACCCTCCTGATGACTTCGTGTTCCCTGTTCTTAGAAACTGTTCCTATATTGCAGGATATCCCCTTCAGTAACACAATACCTGAGCTTTGCAGATGAGCCTGATGTTTTAGCTGTTCCCGGTCTTTGACGGTAAGATAGTTACAACAATGACGATGATGGGATCGATTATATTAGGGATTTAGATGCCTTTTTGTATGACTCATACTTTAGAATTGCTGATGAACAATTACCTCGGTATTAGGGAAGTAGAGGCAACATGGACTAAGTCCCAACTCTAGATCAACCCATCTGCTGTACTCTATGATTGAGTAATCTGAGGGGAGTAGAATGACCTCAAACGGTAGTTAAACCACCTACCAAGATGTTGCCGCCAAGAAAACAGGTGAAAAAGGTCAGTGTGAGTCAGGAAGGCTCTGACATTGACAGGCAGTAATCGCCCTACTCAGCATTTGTGTATTTTCTTATTTGCATAAATCTGGTCAGATAGAAGTAATATGTTGTGAATCGTGAGGCATATCAAAGACAAGATATATCAAGTGTGAAGAACTTGCCACAGAATGATTACAAATAAGAGGATATTCAAAGATTATTGTGCAATTGATCAGTAAAGAAATAAAATTATCATGATATATAGAGGTAAAGATATAATAATATATAGGTTTATATGTTACTATGAGACATATAGGTTGAAATGATAAGTTACTATAGAGTTCAGTAAAAAGCATTTGGTATTAATGAGCAGCAGAGCGAAAAAAAAACTATATATTCTAAATGAACAAGTGACTAACGCTAATAATCACTATAACGTTTTATAAATTGATCAGATAAGGAAAACTTATCATCACTGACCTTCCAGTTTTAACTTACTGCCTGCATCGTGAAGGCCTACTGAAAGGGGTGACCTTTCACTGTAGCCAGTGAAAAAATAATTACACTCCTGCTTCTAATGTTTATACTTTATATGCTGTTGCACGCGCACACACACACACACAAAAACACACACACACACGCACGTACACGTACACGCCAACGCACACGCACACGCGCGCACACACACACACACACAAATATATATATTATATATATATATATATATATATATATATATATATATATATATATATATATATATATACAGTATATAGTATTTCCCAATTGACCACAGCTTCTTTAGAATAGTAGGTTGTTTTCTCACGTTTATTTCTTATATATATATATATATATATATATATATATATATATATATATATATATATATATATATATATATATATTCACATATACATATATATCTTGTATATATATATATATATATATATATATATATATATATATATATATATATATATATATATATATATTCACATATACATATATCTATTGCATATATATATATATATATATATATATATATATATATATATATATATATATATTCACATATACATATATCTATTGCATATATATATATATATATATATATATATATATATATATATTTATATATATATGTATATGTATATATATATATATATATTTTTTTTTTCGCTATCAACGGAAGGCGAGGAGTGTAGAAAAGGAATTACGATACTATTTGACCCTTTAGGTGGCAGTTATTTTGTGCAGGTTACTGAATACCTATCATTCACACCAATCGAATTGCAGTCGTGAATTCCAGCCAATGGCAGAACTTCTAAAGAGTCACGTAATTGAGTTTCAGCTGCCATAAAGTATTCATGAAGGCGAGAGTGAGACAGTATCCAGTAAGACACCAAACATGGTACATTTTGCACGAATTCTACCAAAGGTAAATTCTTGAAAAAAGTATACCTATTTTGTCATAACTTCAAGGGATACTTAGCCCAGTTTAACGGAAAGAGTTGGTTCATTTAGTGAAGGCAGCAATAATAGGAGAATTTCCCCCAAGGAAATCTTACGAGAGTGATGGAAACAATTATATCTTTAATTCAGACACTGAAGTCAGCGACAGCGATCGCGACTCAGACTTCCATAAAATGGTGAATGTTGCCCTGGAAGATTTCACCTCCAAGGAAAAAGCGAATGAGGTAGATCTAACTTTACAGGTTTTATTAGAGTTTATTTTTCATGTGTATATTTTCTTCTTTTCCTCAAGAAACGATATTTATGGATATGGATATTCAGTTCTGAAATATAGCAGTTTTACTCAAGGGAGATCCCATTGTTACTATTCAATTTTTCTATATTTTTATAATGAATAATACATACAGATCTCCCTTCCTCGCCTCCACTCTTATTCCCTGTCTCACTCCATCCCTGCTTTATTAATTATAAATAAATTTGTCTTCACATTCTAACTCAAGAGATTACCGTTCTCTCTCCCCCTCCCTTTCACTATCCCCTCCTCCCTCTCCCTTCTCTCTAATTTGATCTTGGTGTAATTGTTGTTGTTCTGTCTTCCTTTAGCTTTCCCTGCATGGCATCGAGGGGGAGGAAGAGGCTTCAGTATCTTCAAGCATCAACAGAAACAGGAAGATAGTTACAAATTGCCCCTAAACACATGCATGGTCATCAGTACTGTTTTGCTAAATCTCATGAAGGGGATCATCAAAATCAATATCTATGCAAAGCTCGTTTCGTGAGCATTCTCATTTACATTAAAGTTGTACACCTGCTTATCATAGAAAATTAGGCTCCTGAAACGAGAGTCCCCTAGGTTGTTGATTTCATGTCATATAAAAAGATTTTGACGGATGAGAGCCCGCATCAAGGTTGTCACTCATAAGGTTAATCCCCTACGGTAGGGGATTTCAACTTAACATACGGGGAAGAGGATACCTACATGGGAATGACAGTATGTAGCGGAAGGTAGAGGGTCAAATGACAACATGTAGAGAATTTTCTTAAACATTCGAGGGGGATTCAGAGCCGACTCGCTGCTGCACTCCTAAGGGTTTGCCGATACGCTATTCTGTCCTGCGCCTTTCTCAGCAGCTGTGCAATTGTCATCCTTGTCGTATCGCGTAGGTTGTCCTCCTGCTCTTTCTAGATCTTCCCTTTTTTTTCCGGTCGCCATACCGGACAGGATGTCGAGGCCAGTAAAGGACAGTTTTCTCTTGTTGATGGTTGTTAACTATGTTGCCGGCTCACCTCCAGAACTTGCTCATTACTTCTTCTCTCAATCCAAGTGACTCTGAGCATACGCCTGTGACGCGAGAGTTTGAAAGATTTCAATTTTTTTTCTTTCCTTTTCGTCTGCCGTCTTGAGTACTCAGCACTCGCACCCTTATGTTGCGATGGGGAATACTAAGATATTCAGAATCCGCATTTTTGTTTTCAACTTTATCGCACAGTCTTTCCTTTTATTTGTCAGGGCAATGAGAACAATAACATCTGTATATCGGAGATTTGCCACACTTCGTTCACCAATTTTCAATGATCCTTCGAAGTTATCGAGGGCTTCCATAAAAATTCTTTCAGATGAGATATTGAATAGTTAGGGCGATAGTACGCATTCATGTCGAACGCCCTCGCGGCCGATGGTGAGGAATTCTGTTACTCCATAGGTGGTTCTAACAGTTGCTTCTGGTTGTCATACTTCTCTTATTAAATTAATTATATGGGATTGGATTTCCATATTAATCATCGATTTCCACAGTATATCGTGTACAACAGTATCAGACCCTTTTCGATAGAGGATGAAGCACATATAGAGGTTGTGTCCACGGTCTCTGTACTTATCCATTATCAATTTGAGATTTAGAATTTGGTCTCTCGTACCTTTGTGTGGTCTGAATCCACTTTGTGTTATCGTTGTTTGGCGAAATTAAGGAATGACTGAGTCCACAGTGTTTGCACGTACTTCGCTTTATTGATAGTGGTCAAAACCTGTCAATACAATGTAGTCATTAACATATAAATTCATAACATACAGGATAACAATATTGATTACAATGTCGTACATGACATAAGGTCATTAATAAATAGAGCTTAACATCGTAGGAGTATAGTATAATAATATCACTGTGATATCCAAGTAACCATATTTATCATAGCATAATACTTTGGAGCATCTATAATCAGTTATATTAACTATTCGCATAAGTAATAACAATGAAGATATAATAGTGTCAATACATACACATTGCGGGTTCAGAAACACCTCAAGTCACTCTTGCGTGCGCTAATCCTCAGAGATGTGATCTCTACGGTACTATGGGCCGTTTTTTAAAACATCATGGTTTCGGGCGTTACCAACCCGAAAATAAATTGCGTGGGGCCGGCCCGAAAACTCAAATCGATTTCTTCAAACGTCAAGGCAGTGCGGTGAGCCGGCCCCAAAACGTTTTCGGGCGGCCCGAATATTTGCAACAGTTGGTAGCCCTGCGTACGCAGAAAACGCGCCAGATGATCGAACAACCATGGCGAACGGGAAGGATAAAACTAGTTCGCTCTCGGAAAATCAGAGGAAAATATTGATTTCTCTAATCGGTGACTATAGTCATAGCATAGATTAAAAAATGTACGACCCTGGGATCATCAGTCGCAAGCAGCAAGCACGGGAGAGCATAACTGCCAGCTTTAATGCCATCTAGACAGCAACTCAACTAAATCGAGCTTGGGAGTACATGCGCAAAACGTAAGTAATATTGAACGTTTTCTGCGTGTTTGTTATATTAAACATACATATTGTGATAAAGGATAATTTATTTGAATTATATTAAGAGATTATTCATGTATAAACACGAGGCATCAGCAAACAAAAGTCAGGTTAGGAATCAACGATAAGCAGTTGCAATATTAGAATTATGTTTTCTCTTGTGTCAGCGTTTCATCTACATTCTTTGATATGATTCAGAATCAGCTACGCCAAATATTTGTACGCCTGTCATCCACACATGTAACTCTGTAGAAACAGATTTTAAAATGTTTAATCGCTATCATTTCTTCATTTATGTCAATTTCAGAATGGGTTTATGAAGGCCCTTCATTCAGACAACAGGACTTTTCTATACCTCCTGCAATTCCAAGCCCTCTAGGACCTCCTTTACTTCCTAGAAAACCCTCTCTGCCAACAGCTCCACTACTGACCCCAGTTCCACCATCTGCTTGTGGTGAAGCACCATCTCCTTCAACCATTTCATCACCTTCTTCAACAACTCATAGGAAGGGCAAAAAGAGGGACCAAACCTCAGAGAGGGAGGAATGCTACAGGGATATTAGGCTGAACAACAAAAAGCACCATGATGCCCAACTCTTACAGGCGAATGAAATTAGACAGGAATTCTCCAAGTCTTGTGAAGCAGTTCGAGAATCTGCAGAAAGAGTTTCAAGTGACTTTAAAGGGTTGCAAATTAAATAATTTCAGTTTTAGGTGATGCAAAGCAATATTTGCAACTTCATGGCACAAAATCAGGAAAAAACATAAATGCTGCAAAAGCATGAAATAAAACAACAAAATCTAAATAGCTCTTTTATTTCATTCTTATGATAAAAGTAATTAAAAACATACATGCAAAGGCCTCTTTTTGCATATATAATTCAAATATTTTTACTAGAAAATTCATATCCCCTAATAACTAATGCAACAGACTAAATAACATGACTTCAGACATCAAAAAGGAAAAAAATAAAAATCTAGACATTTCCAGTTAGGTAGATAACTAAATATCAGTAAACAGACAAGTCGTATTTCACACACACAAAAAAAAAAAAGAGAAAAAATCTGCACGTCGTTATTTGCGACTTAAATATATATATATATATATATATATATATATATATATATATATATATATATATATATACATATACATATATATATATATATATATATATATATATATATATATATATATACATACATATATACATATATATATATATATATATATACATATATATATATATATATATATATATATATATATATATATATGTATATATATATATATATATATATATCTTGACATCTCCTATGGTTCCACTGATAAGAAAATATTTCAAAACAGAAAATATGTCTCATTTTACTAATAAAGAATCAGAAAAAACACTGATTGACAAGGTTTCTGACAAGGTCTTATTTCACTTAAAAACAATGATAAGGTAAATGTATGATATGATGGTTCCTGATACCAAAAATAATTACTGCAATTTACTATTAACAATTCTTTTTAATATACAAGTAATATAAAGTAAGTAGAAATATGCTTAAAGTGGAAATTAATGATTCATCCAGAAATTCTTTGACTGCTAAGCCATCCTAAAACCATTGTTCACCAACATTTTCTGTCATCAAACCCTAAACGGTTAGCATTATTTTCGCAGTGTACTGCATCATGCTCTAGTTCATCTGTGTCTCCTTCTTTGGCAATATCAGTATTTTCAGTTGTGGCTAGATTATGCAACATAACACAAGCTGCAACCTATTAAATTAAAAGAAAATATATATCAGCACCATAGTTTAAATTCCACACACCCATACATTAGTATATACATTTTATATATTTATATTAATAATGTTTTGTGTAACCAGCATTATTTTGAAAGAAGAATAATTACCTCTGCCATCTCTTGCTGTGGGTAATTTTCTGCTGATTTTCTGAAGCAGGTTTCTGGTGCACTGCTTTGGCAGTTGATAACGTTTCAAGAACTCCTCTTCTGACTGCATGGCAACTGGATCCTTCTATCTCTCACCACTAAACGTGGCAGACAGACCTCCTCCACTTCCTCAACTTGGTCCACATTACCATTATTTACACAATAGTACACAATTCCCAAATATACAGGGGGGGTAGGGTTGTTGGCATTTGCCAGCGCATAAAGCATGGAGGCCACAAAATTGCTTCATAAGGTCATATTCTGAACAATTAATTGATAGCATTAACTTCAGATATATAAATCATTGCACATAGGTTTCATTACGTCAGATAATAATAAAAACAAAGACTGACTCAAATCCTATATCAATTTATTACTTGGCAAAAATGTAAATTATGATTTTCCATTAAATGTGACATCAAGTATAGGAGTTTAATGATTCTACACAAATTAAGTACATTAAAGGATGATGACAATACCATGATGAAATACAGTTTAATGACTGATTTCCGTTTTTCTAATAACTATTTTAAAGTGGGAGTGATAATAGCTGATGAAGCAAGAAAACAAGACACTGTACAGGCTGACAGTACCTTCACCTCACTGACCTAAATATGTTTATTAATGCACGTCAACCACTTCTTATGTCCTTCTTACCTTCTTAAAAATGTTATTAGTGTCGTTTGTTCAGCATTGAAGTTGACTTTTGACGCACGAAGTCGTAGATAAGAGCTCAGGAGACAGGTGTCGGTTTTGATTATTCGCGGAACGTTGTTGATGTGTTCCGAAATTCAGTGGTGTCAACAAAAGTCTCCGACAAAATATCTGATGATTAAGAGACACTTTGCAAAGCCCTCTATGGTATGAATTAAAATACAGTCGGTTCATATAAATGTTTTAGTTTTATTAGAGAAGAACCTTTTTGTTTTTTGTTAAAATAATTTCGATTCGGGACGGCTCTGGGGAGGGTTAGCCGATCGCAATTTTTTTCGTTAAGGTGGCTATAATATTTTCGGGCGAGCCCAAACGAATTTCGTTTAACTAATCCAATTTTTCATATTCGGGTTGGTAAGGTATTGTTTCGTGCCGGTACGAAGTTTAAATAAACGGCCCAAAGAGTTTGTGTGTGTAGTACATAAGAAAGGGAAAGAAATACATATGAAATGTAGGAGGGAGAAATCGTAGACGTTCACTCCACCGTCTCTCCTTTCCCTTACAATCACCCAAAACTCTTGACAAAGCCGACAACGTGAGTAAGCGTTACAAAGCCTAAGAGGCTGAAAAATGCTTAGTCACTCATACAGAGCTTCTGTTGCACAAAGTCAAGAAGTTAACATCCTTGGTTTTGGAGTCGATTCTGCGTTGCGTTTAATACCGACCCTTATGCTGTAAGCCATCATGGTCGAAGATTGAATGAGCCATCTTCGTTCATAGTGTACTTTGACTTCTATTCGAAAGAAGCTTATTGTGGAATTGTATCATTTGGAAATTAAAATTTAAAGAGTTTATCGACATTTTCTCTCAATTTACTGTTACCAAGTATATCAGCGAAAAAAAATTCTCCGTATTTTCAATTATTAGGGGACATAAACATTAACTATAATTTGATTTAAAGCCGTTAATTGTTTTCGATATATATATATATATATTGTTAATGTGGGTACATTTATACTCAAATGTGATACTCTAAGCTCCTAATATTTATGATATGTACTAACAATAGGGATATGTATTAAATTGATTAGTAATCCCTTATATTGTTTTCTGATGTACGCCTCCTTTAGGCAATCTGCATAACTAATCGCATGAAAACAATTGGAAGCCATTTTGTGACTCAGAGAAGCCAAGTGAGGTGTCTGAGGTATTTATCTTATTATATTTATGTAATCTTGCAATATATGTTTATACTAGAATAGACATTTGATATATAATGGTGTCAAGATATATTGTAGTTGATTGATTATGTTATATGATATAAGATCAATATGTTAAACTTGAATTAGAAAAGAATGCTTTACATTTTCAGTTT
This sequence comes from Penaeus japonicus, assembly GCF_977035675.1. NCBI lineage: Eukaryota > Metazoa > Arthropoda > Malacostraca > Decapoda > Penaeidae > Penaeus > Penaeus japonicus. The sequence continues at coordinate 4,662,695 of NW_028234414.1, read as the reverse complement.
TGCGGGAATAAACAATATGGATGGGAATGAAGGGGAATGAAGATTCAAGTTGTATAGAAGAATCAATAAAACCCACAAAATTTCCACAAGATTTCCCTGTATAACCCACCAAGACTTGGCCCTCACGCCTTAGGGGTGGATTAGTAAAACCCATGCCTCTTGGGTTTAGTAAAACTCACGCCTTATGGGTGGTTAAGTAAAACCCATGCCTCTTGGGTTTAGTAAAACTCATTCCTCGAACATACACCAGTACAACCCATGCTTCGAGATGAGTCAAGATAGCTCATACATGAGATCATCAGTATAACTCCTCGGGTGCAGCAGCTGAATCCAGGCCTGTTGGAGCTGCAGCAAAGGCAAAGAAGTTATACTGATGATCTTCTCATGTATGAGCTATCTTGACTCATCTCGAAGCATGGGTTGTACTGGTGTATCTTCGAGGAATGAGTTTTACTAAACCCGGGAGGAATTGAGTTTTACTGTAGCAGAGGGCCAAGTCTTGGTGGGTTGTACAGGGAAAATCTTGTGGCAATGTTGTGGGTTTTATTAATTCTTCTATACAACTTGAATCTTCAGTCGTTCCTTTGACAGGTTTTTTGAATTTGTGATGAAGGCGTAGGCATAATGTGATGGCCTTATTTGCTCTATGCCAATCAGAAAAATATTCTATTAAATTTGAATCCAGAACTCCATTATTCCACCATAGAAAGCGTAGAAAAATTCTGTGGTTAGGCCTTACCTTTACTTGATGGAACATAGCTTCTATATCACATACAACTGCAACATAATATTTTCTAAATCTGCAAAGAACACCAATCAAATTATTTGTCAAGTCTGGGCCTTGAAGTAAATTCTCGTTAAGTGATTCATTCTTGTAGGTGGCACTGCAGTCGAAGACCACTCTAATCTTACCAGGTTTCTTTGGATGATATACTCCATGATGTGGAATATACCACACTTGTCCATCATTCAAAAATAGATCTTAATTAGGTACTTCTTCTGCATACCCTTTATTTATAAGTTCATTCATAAACTCAACATAGTCCTGGTGATAATTCTTATTACTTTGTAACTTTCCTCTCAAGCTCATCAACCTAAACATTGCTAACTCTTTACTGTTTGGAAGTTTGACCTCATCATCCTTAAGTGGGAGGGGCAATTCATAATGTTCATCCTCTTGTTGGTAAATTCCTTCTTTCATTTTTCTCAAGAAAATTCTGTCTTGATACGAGTAAGGAATATCTCCAATCTCCCTTTCATTGAAGTCAAGTTCAAAGAATTTGCCAAGTTGTGCAGGGTTAATTATTTCCTTCACTTTAGTTTGTGAGGAGAGAAAGCCACATTTCTTTTCACCATTAATTGTGACCTTGTGGACCATTAATTTATTTGCTAAGGCTTGATCTGAGACAGCATCTTGACACATATCAATGACTCTACCTATGATACTCCAGCCTAACATTGTTTTTCTGGCATAGGGTTCGTCATCCTTTCCAAGGATCAATTCCCTTGTCTTAATAGCACGCATACAAGTCAAGCCAATTAAGAGTCCTATTTCGATGTTACTATCATGTCATTAATTTTGGTGCTATTCTTTGTAGATGAGGCCATCCTTCTACACTTTCTGGCCTTGTTATTTAATCCCTTTTTGCTGGAATATCTTCTCGTGAATATGTCGCTGGAAGTGACACGTCTGTACATTCATTTATGCCACGCACCACGAGTCCCTTATTTTTTGTACTTTCAACTGTTTCTTCTCCTAACACTGTTGCTAATTTTAGGTGGACTTTGTGGCCCTTAGTTCCTAATTTATTCAAAATGGATTCTTTTATGAAACAGGCATCTGACTGTTCATCTAATAATGCATAAACTAGAATTCTGTTACAAACATTACTTTCGTGATGTAACCATACTGGCACTATCATTGTATGTGTCATACACTCTGTGTGCTTTATCTTTACGTTATTGGAAACTATATCATTTTTGGGCTCTTCACTAACCTTATCTGAGGTAATATTGTCCTCAGCTGTTGACCTTCTGTACAGAGTTACGGTTTTCTCAGCTTCCCTTTCTTTGATTCTTTTAAGTAAAGCTTCCCTTTCCTTGATTCTTTCAAGTATAGCCTCGTGAAGAGAAGTTGGATGACATCTTTTACACACTGCACACATCTTTCTTTTTCTACAATTTTTAATGATATGGCCAAACTTTAAACAACCTCTACAAATAAATGACCTTTGGACATATTCCATTTTTCTTTATTACTGAGTTCACCGAACTCTTTACACGAATCTAGATCATGTTCTCCATTACAGTAATGACAATGGGATTTCTTTCTTACGTTTATTCCTTTGTCATCTCCTTTTAGCTCTGATTCCTTAACTCCAGTTGAGTTGGCCACTAACCTCTTTGTTCCAACTCTACTAGTTTGCGATTTAACTTCCTTCTTACTCTTTAGATCACCTACATCATACCTTTGACTTGT
>NW_028234414.1:4650216-4652716 GCF_977035675.1 Penaeus japonicus | reverse complement strand
CAACCCCTGGCTGCTCCTCGCATCAGCAACACCCAGCACAACCCCTGGCTGCTCCTCACATCAGCAACACCCAGCACAACCCGTGGCTGCTCCTCGCATCAGCAACACCCAGCACAACCCCTGGCTGCTCCTCGCATCAGCAACACCCAGCACAACCCATGGCTGCTCCTCGCATCAGCAACACCCAGCACAACCCGTGGCTGCTCCTCGCATCAGCAACACCCAGCACAACCCGTGGCTGATCCTCCACCCCCGCATCACAACACCCAGCATCAACCCGTGCTGCTCCTCGCATCAGCAACACCCAGCACAACCCATGGCTGCTCCTCGCATCAGCAACACCCAGCACAACCCGTGGCTGCTCCTCGCATCAGCAACACCCAGCACAACCCGTGGCTGCTCCTCGCATCAGCAACATCCAGCACAACCCCCTGTCCTCGCGATCAGCAACACCCAACAGCAACACCCCCCCGTGCGGCTCGCCTCGCCATCAGCAACATCCATCACAACCCGTGGCTGCTCCCGCTACAGCAACCACCCACTCAACCCCTGCTGCTCCTCGCATCAAATCAACCCATCACAACCTTAACTGGTCCTCAGCAATCAGCTACGACCGCAGCACAACCCGTGGCTGCTCCTCGCATCCTAGCAGACACCCAGCACAACCCCTGGCCTGCTCCTCGCATCAGCAACACGCCAGCAACAACCCGTGGCGTGACTCCCTCGCATCAGGCCAACACCCAGCACACAACCCCTGGCTGTCTCCTCGCATCACTCCATGCAACACCCAGCACAACCCGTGGCTGCTCCTGCGCATCGAGCAACCCAATCCCATCACAGGCACCCCTGTCTGCCTCTCGCATCAGCAACATCCAGCACAAACCCCTGCTGCTCCTCGACATCAGCAACACCCAGCACAACCTGGTGGCTTGCTCCTCGCAACAGCAACACCGCAGCACAACCCATGCTGCTCCTCCATCACACTTCCAAGCAACAACCCTTAACGTTTCCTCGCATCAGCATCACCCCAGCAATAACCCCTAGCTGGTCCTCGCTCAGCAACACCCTGCCACAACCCCGGCGGCTCCTCATACATCCAGCAACACCCAGCACAACCCCTGCTGCTCCTCGCAAAATCAGCAACACCCAGCACAACCCCTGCTGCTGGTCCCGCACCCTTAACACAACACACCAGCACAACCCCTGGCTTGCTCCGCGCATCAACCAGCCAACCGTGCTGCTCCCTCGCATCAGCAACACCCAGCACAACCCTTAGGCTGCTCCCTCGCATCAGCAACACCCAGCACAACCCGTGGCTGCTCCTCGCATCAGCAACACCCAGCACAACCCCTGGCTGCTCCTCGGCATCAGCAACACCCAGCACAACCCGTGCGCGTCTGCTGCTCCTCGCATCAGCAACACCCAGCACAACCCTGGCTGTGCCTACTCGCATCAGCAACAAACACCCTAGCACGAACCCATTTAGCTGCTCCGTGCGCATCAGGCAAACACCAGCAGCAACCCTGGCTGCTCCTAGCATCGCATCAGCAACATCCAGCACACCTGTGCTGCTCCCCCATCAGCAACATCCACACAACCCGCTGCTCCTCACACACAACATCCACACAACCCTGGGCTGCTCCTCCATCAGCAACACACGCCTGCACAACCCCTGGCCTGCTCCTCACATCAGCAACATCCACCACCGCCCTTAACTGGTCCTCGCATCAGCAACACCCAGCATAACCCCTAGCGTCCTCGGTATCAGCAACACACAATCCACAACCCGTGGCTGCTCCTTCGCATCAGCAACACCCAGCACAACCCCTGGCTGCTCCTCGCATCAGCAACACCCAGCACAACCCGTGGCTGCTCCTCGCATCAGCAACACCCAGCACAACCCTTAGCTGCTCCTCGCATCAGCAACACCCAGCACAACCCTTAGCTGCTCCTCGCATCAGCAACACCCAGCACAACCCCTGGCTGCTCCTCGCATCAGCAACACCCAGCACAACCCCTGGCTGCTCCTCGCATCAGCAACACCCAGCACAACCCTTAGCTGCTCCTCGCATCAGCAACACCCAGCACAACCCCTGGCTGCTCCTCGCATCAGCAACACCCAGCACAACCCCTGGCTGCTCCTCGCATCAGCAACATCCACCACAACCCTTAACTGGTCCTCGCATCAGCAACACCCAGCATAACCCCTAGCTGGTCCTCGCATCAGCAACACCCAGCACAACCCGTGGCTGCTCCTCGCATCAGCAACACCCAGCACAACCCCTGGCTGCTCCTCGCATCAGCAACACCCAGCACAACCCGTGGCTGCTCCTCGCATCAGCAACACCCAGCACAACCCCTGGCTGCTCCTCGCATCAGCAACACCCAGCACAACCCCTAGCTGGTCCTCGCATCAGCAACACCCAGCACAACCCTTAGCTGGTCCTCGCATCAGCAACACCCAGCACAACCCCTAGCTGGTCCTCGCATCAGCAACACC
>NW_028234414.1:4615216-4620216 GCF_977035675.1 Penaeus japonicus | reverse complement strand
GGCCTACGTAATTCTCGTATTCCCTTTTCGCGATTAACGGTCGCAGTCATGGCTCGCCTAGATGGTAATACAGTTTTTCTATATCTTGATGACTTGTTAATCGTATCAGAGAATGTAGAAGAACATGAAGTTAAATTAAGAAAGATTTTTCAGAGACTTTGTGATGCAGGTCTAACCCTAAACCCTAAGACATGCATGTTTTTTCTTCCAGAAACAGATTAAATACCTTGGCCACACTGTTGATTCAAATGCCTTAAGACTGTATTCTAAGAAAGTAGATTACATATTAAATTTCCCCAGACCCACAGATACAAAACAAGATAAATCTTTCCTTGGTCTTGTCGGTTTTTACAGATCCTTCATTAGAAATTTTGCTCAGATTACCGCATCTCTAACTCGTCTTTTTGTAAAGGACGTTCCCTTCACTTGGAATGATAGACAACAAAATTAGTTGTACAAATTAAAATCACTCCTCACTTAACGTCCAGTTCCTACTTTCCCAGATTTTAGCAGCCCCTTCATATTAGCAACAGATGCATCCAATTTGGGCTTAGGAGCAGCCCTTATGCAAAAGACGAATGGTCATTTTCGACCTATAGCATTTGCAAGTAGAAAACTCAATTCTGCCCAAACTCTTGACTTCTAGAGAGTTAATTCTAGACTACGATGCAAAGGTGTTGGCAGACCATAGACCTTTGTGCTACCTCCTTGCCGATTATAAATCCCCTAGTGGTCGTCATGCTATGTGGATCACTATGAGAATCCAATCCAGTCATCCGTTACACCCCAGGTGCCATTAATCGTGTTGCAGATTCACTATCTCGAATTCCCGTGTCACATTTAGACGTTTTAGATGCAGATAATATATGTAAAAAAGCAAAGAGATGACCCACTTTATAAAGATTTAGTTAAGTCCTTTTGAAGAGGACCCTTCACGTCCTCTCCCACCACGTAGAAATATTCCCACAAAAGAATCATATCTCCAGAATTGTGTTCTTTATCGGCGCTCCACTCCCAAAAAGTCACGCGGCTTTAGACAGCGCCATACTTACGCACAGCTTGTTGTCCCCGAGTCACTTGTACCCACGGTGCTACAGCTCCTACACGAAGTACCCACAGCAGCCCATGCAGGCATCGATAAAGCAGTCCAGGCTGCACGTATTCGTAATTTTTCCCTCGCCTTAGACCCATAGTCATTGAACATGTAAAGAAATATCAAGTCTGCCCTCTTTCCAAAGGTTCAACTTCAGCACCTGCCTCCTCTCTCACATATGACATTCTCGAACGTCCCTTCCAGTGCGGTAACGTTGACATAGTTCCAGGTTTCACTACCTCTGCTGCCAATAACCGCTCCTTACTTCTCTTTTAGACAATTTCTCACGCTATTGCGAACTAGTTCTCATCCCTGATAAATCCGCATTAACCATTGCACGAGCCTTCCTGGAGAATATAATTTGTAGACATAACACTCCGGATAAATTGGTTTCAGATAACGGTCCTGAGTTCAATAATTCCTTGTTACAGTTAATTTGCGACAGATTAAAAGCAAAGAAAATTTATGTATTGCCTTATAGACCCCAAGCTAATGGAATCATGGATAAACTGAATCGCACCATTTTAAATATGCTACGTGCCACACTTACCACACACTTGCATGGATCCCGATTGTTTAAGTGGCTTTTAATATTACTTATCACAGCACTGTAGGTGACATTCCCCATTTCATTCTTTATGGTGAAGACCGTCGACTACCTTATGAACTTATTGAGCAAACACCCTACCCTGTATATAATAATGATTTTGTTAAATTGGCTATTGCGAAAGTGCTCTTGAGCACGTCCAAGTTGAAAGGAAATTGTGGCTCAGCAACATCGTCTCGCACGCCGTAAAGATATTGATGTTGGCATGTTAGTTTTTCACCAAATTATTGACAGAATTCCCCCCTTGCCCAAATTATCACCTAAATTTGAAGGTCCATATCGATTAATACAGGTCAGAAATAACGAAGCTCTTTGTATATCACTTATTACTGGTGCTCAGTCGTGGTTTCATTACGACACATTAAAACTTGCAAATAAATATTATGAAGACGAATTCAACATGAAGCATCCTAGTGATACAAATATATCTCCTGCCGTAAATGGCCCTCACCCTGTTACTACTGCTTGTTAGCCTCCCATCTGCATCCCTTCCCGAAAGTTACCTATCACGCCCTAAAACAATATTAGAAAACGTCTGAACGTTATATCTTGTGAACAATTATGCTGAGGTAGCCATAAGCTTGTCAAACCTGCATGACGTCAATAACAAAGCTTCCACGCATCTGTCCCTAATTAACCAATATAACAATACAATACGAAGTGATACACTACTAACCCCTGACCACTGCAGAGCTCTAGCTTCTTTCCTTAATGTTGCCCGTACAGACCTTTAGCCTTTCAAAGATAGGACATCACGCCCCCCAGCGCGCCGCTTTCGTCGAGGCTTGTTTGATGCCGTTGGTTACGTAACATCGTACCTGTTCGGTGTTGCCACCCATGCTGAGCTTGATGCTAGATTTAATGCTTATGAATAATACTTAAGCTCGGTAGTTTCTCGTATTAAAGGAACATTTGACACGATCCATCACTGATACAGTCAACTCCCTAAACAACGTTGACTGCAGCCTTGCTATTAGCATTTCACACAACACTAATTCCCTAGCCTTTATCTACCCTTCTTGCCTAGTTATCCCTCTACCAGTCTCGCATCCGACTCTTTCTCGATCACCTGAATTTCCTCATCCATGACCTTATCCTCACCGTTCACGGCACTGTCATGCCCAGTCTCTTACCTCGAATGAATTAATTTCTATCCACTATTTCCTCATCCTCCTCTTTCAAACCCCTTTTCGCTCTTTAGAACTCAACTCTTCTATATTCCCAGCTTATGTCTTACTTAACACCTCATGGTTTGTCCATGTTAGTCCCCCTCTTACCCGAAGTCTCTTATTTAGCCTACAGCATTCACCCTTTCCCCATCGTCGTCGACAAACATGCTTATACAATCACTACAGACGCTGAAGTCATTCCTATGTCTAGCGACCACAAGTTCATCTCCTTCTACTTCTTCTTCACTTATAAACACTTGCTCTAATGCCCTTCCAAGTTTAAAGGTGTGTTCAGGTATTTCTATCCCTGAAAAGCACTATTTTCACCGTAATTGCCCCCGTGATTACTCCCTAAGCACACTATCTATAAACCCTGTGTCGCTATCCTTTCCCGATGTTAATGTTTCAGTCCCTAGTGTAAATGTCCGTATGTTACCTAACTTCACTGCTGAACCCGACATTTTTTTTATTTTCTACCTTCGTATCATGTTATATATGATTTTGCTGTGCTCTCCACCTTCCTAGACATTGTCATCATATTTGTTGCATTTTTTGTTTTTCGTCGACATGTTATCAAGATCCTCAGTTATAAGGTTACCAATACTGTTGATAATGACCATTCAAATGCTTAGCACCCTGCCACAAGCTCTGTTATTGTTTTCTTTTGTTCTATGTATCTTATATATATATATATATATATTTATATATATATATATATATATATATATATATACATATATATATATATATATATATATATATATATATATATATATATATATATTTTTTTTTTTTTTTTTTTTTTTTTTTTTTTTTTTTTTACTTGGCTAATGTTTCTTTTACAAGTTCTCTGACACAGTATGCGCTGAGTCCGGCGAGGTAGCATGGCAGAGCGGTGAAAGCATTGTAATTAGCTATTACATGACTAATTGTGTCCTATTATTCTTGCTATCATTATTATCATATCTAGATATTATTATTGTACTTATATATATTATTGTTATTTTGTTCATATAAGTATTCCTATTGTTTATACATTGTAACTATCAGTGTATATATATGTATATATATATAAACCCCTGTTAAACTGAAGATTCGTCTGGCTTCAAACCCTCGTCACACACACCGTGCTTCCAGTGTCATCTTGACTCCTGTCGACCGCTAGACGGCCACATTACAGAGTGTTTGTGTGTGTGTGTGTGTGTGTGTGTGTGTGTGTGTGTGTGTGTGTGTGTGTGTGTGTGTGTGTGTGTGTGTGTGTGTGTGTGTGTGTGTGTGTGTGTGTGTGTCAGTTACATGGAAAAAACAGATGGCTTAACAGGTTACAGGATATGGATGACTCTGAGGTCAACAGAAGAAACCCAAATAACAAACACATAAAAAAAGTAAAAAGGTAAAAAGACAGAGACCCGGCCCCCACAGCTACTCATATATATAACTCTTTTGACTTGCTTCTGGCTGTGCAAGAAAAAAATGGTGGATCGGTTATTGTTAAAGATACATGAAATAACTAGAAGGAATGTGTACATGAAATGAACAGTCGTTTGCACAAGTCAAGACCTTTAACACATAATATTCTCTAAATTTCTCGTACTTGTCCAAGTGTTGCATAGAACTTAGCATTATTGTCACATTTAAATGTTATTTTTTCATCAGGTATGAACAACCCTGATCAGTAAACTTTTCACTTAGGTAATAAATCGTTCCCTTAATATCGTATTCAAACACATACAATTTATGGTGGGTTCTTTGACTGACCACGACCTCAAAGAACTGTGAATTCAAGAAAATATCAAATAAAAGACACAGAATCAAAGATGGCGGAGAGAGTACTGCCCCATTCAGTACCCAAGGTTGGTCGAAGTAGGGATGTACACTTTACGGATCTGAGCCTGTATTTATAAAGATTGTCAGGAAAGTTCACAGTGTCTCTCTCAAGCGTGAGAACAGCTCCTAGGAATTGTCTCAGGTGAAAGAAAATTTTCAGGAAACGTGTCAAAGAAAATTTTCAGGAAACGTGTCAAAGGAAATTTTCCCTAACCACTAAACAGAGTTAATAAAGAAAATACATTTTAAGTTATTGTAGTATGATATTTCCTTACTTTGTTCTACTTTTGTCTCCACTTGTTAT
>NW_028234414.1:4575216-4585216 GCF_977035675.1 Penaeus japonicus | reverse complement strand
CCACGAGTAGATATTGATGGGATCTCGGGGAGTTATGCCCGCTACCACTGTTTCTTACGACTCTTTGAGATTCGTGGACTTAGAAAATAAGGATAAGCCAGATTTGCGGAGCTGATGCTACGCCGGGCTTGTATGCACTAAAGCGAGCCCGCCTGTGTCAGCGTGTGCTGACTCGTGAGAGAATGTGCCAACGAGTGTTGACTCGATCTGAGCTTGGTCCTTACCCAACGCAGTGCCCAGCTACGTCAGTAACCGCCAGATGACAGTGGAAACTCACGAGTTTGGACGGGACTCGATCTGCCGACCACGGGGATACGAAGTCGACACGCTACCACTGAGTTACCAGACGGCTTGGACTTAGAAGAGTGAACGGGACTCTTCAATACTGGTCCCTAAGCCTTTTCCTGCCTCACAAGTGGCTCTAATTCGCCTCACAAACTGTGGGTATGATATCTTGGGCTCCTCATGACAGATGTATACCTTACAATACCACATTCTTTTTGGTGGACAGCGGTGCGGATGTACTTGCGTTTTATGAGATTTGCCCATATGAGTTATACTTAAAGGTCTTTGTGTGCTGAGAATGTCCAGCACAATTAGTTTCTTTCCAGGTAGGCTATATAACTGATGTTTGTAACCTCTCATGAGGATATTGGAGAGCCACAGTTATATCACATGATTCTGTCATGCTATCTTTTCCAGATTTAAAGGATAGCTAGTAATTCTGTAGTTTTACAAGAGCAGTCTCTGTTTCAGCATAATTCCTTCTTTTTACAGAGTTCAATGCAACTGTGTTACTAATAACTGCTCGCCTAGTTCTGATTTTTGTGACTCTTGTTAGGTTCAGAGAAACTTTTATATGCTCTTTTGTATGTATGACCGGTTTGTTCCCACAGGTAGTACTCGGAATTATCATTTCGTTACCAGTGCTGTGTATGCGTGTATGAAGTGCTACTTTCTTTTGTGTACTACAAAAGTCTTTTTGTGGAAATTATTTTTCAGTGCAGTGACGTATTATTTAAGTGCAAATTAGTGCAAAGCATTCATCTAACGTGTGGGTTTCTGTCGCTTTCGGTGGTAGACTTCAGAGCCTTTCTGACTTTCTTGCAGTGCTGGACACGGACGTGTAAAGGGCATAGCAGACTATGCCTAAAGTTCGATCAAGACTGCATCTTAGAAACGACCAAGCAGTTCTGCAGAGGAATCTACGGTCTTCAAGCCAACCCAACTCTCATGGCCAGTCACCACCTAGTTTAGCTTCAGAAAGTACTGACCTACCCATTATTGTTGCTGCTTCCTGTCCCGACATGAGGCAAGCTGTGAATGTTATGGAGGAAGAAATCACCATGTTCTCGCAAGTCCTGGAGAAGATCGAGGCCCTTTCTGCCGATCTACAGGAAGTCAAGAGCCAGACACAACAGTTTAGTGAAAGACTTCTTAGGCAGGAGGAGGCAACACGCCAGCAGCGGGAGCCAGACCCTGAACATAGTGAACTACCTGAAGGTGATCAGTGGCTGCAAGAACAAATTAGAACACTACAGTGGCAGTTAGCAGAGAGAGAGTGTGAACTAGAAAGGGAAAGACAAAGAGCTGGAAGTTGGGAAGCCGCACAGCCAGCTGACCCTCAGCCCTCATGCAGCAATGGTTTTTGTTGTTATGAAGCAAGAGCATCATCCTCACAACATCCACAGCCATATCCACGGAGTTGCACAACTACACCTGAACTTCCTGAGTTGGTGGAAGTTTGTGGAAGACAGCAACAAGACTCAGGAGAAAGGAAGGCTAACCCCTCAGTCCAAACACATTTTGCATGTGGAAGACCTGCTTTACCTCAAGGAGCTGCCCAGAGTGTCTCTTATATTGTGGCAAGGGAATCCGTGCCTATTTTCAAAGGTGACACCTCAGCGTAAAAGTCGCTAAAGAAAAATCAAGAAATTGAGGGCTGGATCCCTTCCATAGAGAACTTGGTAAAGCCACCCACCAGTGAGGCATACATCCAGGCTGCCCGAGCTAACTGTCGTGGCCCAGCAAATCTAATCATTAACTCTTTTAGCCCTTTTCGACCAAATTCAGGACTGGGCAACCTTCAAGGCTTCTTTGCGGACCAAGTTCCGTGGTACTTACACTTCAGCAGACTTTTACAAAGTTCTTTATGAGAACCAAATGGCTGCTGGTTAGGCTCCTATGTATTTTTATATTCAGCTTGAAGGGTCAGTTTATCAAGGTTTCTGTGACCATAAAGAAGCCATTGGGGATCCTTCTGAGCTAATTCGTCGGATATTTCTTTCTGGAATACAAGCTTGGTTTAGGGACTTCCTTGCCTTGAAGGAAGATTGTTCCCCAATGCAACTGGCCGAAACTGCACAACGGATATGGAACTCCCTAAATGGTATATATCATGGCAAGTCATCATTACGTCATCAGTCTCCAAATGACTTTGGTGATCCAGCCCATGGATACCCTGATCGTCCACCACGATCTCGGGACATATCCGCCTTCCCATTAGCAGTAAACCGAGCTGAACCAATGCCATCACGTGAACGGTTTTGTGAATATCATAGAACTGCCACTCATGACATTTCTGAGTGCCATGCAGCAGCCTCCTCTTCTGCAAAGACCAGAGCATCACCTTCCCGCTTGCTTACCTGCTTCCGCTGTCAAAGACCGGGCCACTTCGCTAGAGAGTGCCCCTTTCAGTCTAGCCAGTATGGCAGAGCTCCCAGCCCCACTCGCGAATCCCCGACTAGGAGCACACACAGCAGTCGGTACCCAGACAACCCTACCAATTTCCACAGTGACCCATGGGAAGACGACTTGTGGGACCCAATGTTAATGGATGAATTCTACTATGTTTTCTTGATACAGGATCAGCTGTCACCCTTATCATGCCCAGTGCTGCTTTACATATTGATCCTCATGATAAACTTAGATGTAGGAGCCCAACAAAGACACTTTGAGGGGTAACAAGCCAACCCATTTACACCACATCTGAAGTTACCCTCAGCTTTCACCTTGATAAGAACTTGACCATCAAGCATCAGGCAAGCCTGGTGGATGTTTCTTACCCTGGAGAAGCAAGTGATGGCATAGCAATAGCAGTCAGAAGAGAAATCAAACATAAGATTCTCGACGACTTTGATGAAATGCTGGCAATCGAGATAGAGACCAGCAGAGGTCCACTAGTAGTGGCTACAATGTATCTGCCTCCCAGAAGGGCAATTGTTCCACTGCAAGACTTGTACAGTCTACTTCGACGAAGATTACCCACATACATAGTGGAAAACCTCAATGCCAACCATCCAATGCTAAACAATAGAGCAGGCAACCAGGTTGGCAATGCTATCGCTAGAATGGTTGCTGATGGAGATCTAATCCACATAGGACCAGGCTTCCCTACTTACATCACAGGGAATACAGCAACCACACCAGATATTGCACTGTGCAATAACCAAGCCCACCACAACGTGACGATGGAACCGGGCCCTGCAAGCACCAGTGACCACCTGCCAATCATCCTCAAGATATCATCCAACCCAATCATGAAAAGCCTAAACTCTAGCAGATTCAACTTGAGAATGGCAAATTGGGGAGGATTCAAGGATGAACTCCAGTCCAAGCCTGCAGCCAACTTGAGGACTGCATTGGAAGAGATTGATGACGAAGTCCAAAAGTGGTACAGTGATGTTGAAGCAGCACTTGAGCATCATGTACCCAAGAGCAACCACAAGACTATCCCCCATCCAAGGCTAACACCTGAAGTAAGACTGCTAAATATACAGTCGAATCACCTGCAGCACTATGCAGGAATTCATGGATGGACACAAGACCTGAGAGCAAGATACAGAAGCTTGCAAAGAGAACTCTCTAACCACTGGAGGAGAGCAGCAAATGACAAGTGGGAAGAGCTTGTTAGAAAAGTGGAATGGGACCGAAAAGATCCACAGTCCTTCTGGTCAGGAATAAAGAAACTGATGGGAAGAAGTGAAAGCAGTAGTAGCTACCTCCTCAACGAACAGGATCAGAAGATTCATGAAGAAGAAACAAAAAATCCTGTTCAGAAATTACTGGAGAAATTGTTTTCGAATTACTGAAGAGGAAGAAGAAAATTTTGACAGTGATTTCGAGGAGACCATCATAGAGGAAATAGGAAGGCTCATTCACCTCCTATATCCAGAAGCTGCTTCTGACTTCACTAGACTGGATCCCACAGATCGATTAATGACCAAAATCAAACCCACAGATGTCAAAAGAACTATTCAGAGTTTCAAGAATAGAACTGCTCCAGGCAAAAGCAGGATCAACAAAACAATCCTGCAGAATCTTCCAAACAAGATGTTGCTGAGACTGGCAAACATATATAATGCCTCTCTCACTGCTGGCTACTTCCCTGACCACTTCAAGGAAGCAGGAGTCAGGATGATTCCAAAAGCCGGGAAAAATCCAAGAATAGTGGAGAATTACAGACCAATATCTCTGCTGGAAGTCCCATGCAAAGTCTTTGAAAAGATATTGAACATAAGATTGCGAAATCACCTGGAGATTAACGATCTGCAAAATCCAGGCAGACCAGGCAGAGGAACATCAACAGCCATTGCAATCATATATAAAGAAATCGCCAATGCCATGAGCGAAAGGAACCAAGTCAATGTGGTTCTGAGAGATGTGGCCAAAGCCTTCGACAAAGTTTGGCACACAGGCCTGAAACTTAAGATCATCAGGCTGAATCTCCCGACGCCCTTGACGAAGCTACTATGCGACTTTATTGAAAGTCGAAGTGCAAGAATAGTCGTCGGCAATACAGTCGGCGAAGCAATTCCCCTCATGAGTGGAGTTCCACAGGGAAGCTGCCTCTCACCGACACTATTCACCATATATACAGCAGATCTGCCTGAACCATCACATGGCAGCAATCACTATATGTATGCCGACGACATCACTCAGATAATCAAGTACGAAGGGAGATCGATCGAGATGATGGCACTCAGAACTGCCAGAGCCATAGAGACCATCAATCGATACGAAAGACAGTGGAAGATCTCAACCAACATGAGAAAATTCCAAGTCATTCCTGTGGCCAATTCAAGACAGCAGATCTGATAGTGGACGAGGAAGCAGTGGACTACTGTGACAAAGGAAAGATACTAGGGCTAACAATTAGCAGAAATGGAATTGTCCCTCACATAAATGAAAGAGCAATCAAAGCTAAACATCAGCTGAACAAGATCAGAAGGTTCCAGACACTGAGTACTGAAACCAAGCTCTACATTTATAAAGCCCTAGTGCGGCCCATCATGGAATACCCGCCAGTGCCTAACCACACCATTTCCAGAAGGCAGATGATGAAGCTACAGACTATTCAGAACCAGGCAGGCAAATGGATTCTGAATATTCGCTTTCCCGAAGTAGTCACTGCACGAGAGATCCATGAAAGACTAAGGATCGAGACGATCAACAAGAGACTTCACCATCAACCCAGAAGAAGATGGACAAGAATCCAAGATAAGGATGAGGAGCTCTACAATCGCCTCAACGTTCGTCCAGAAGGCACACATGCCTGGTGGCCCAAAAACCTCAGCAGAATCAATGGCATTGAAGAAGTTTAGGCCATATTCACGGCATCAAGTACAGGAGACTGATGACCAAGTAAGGAGGCAACAAATGAAGAGGAGAACACTAAAAGAAGACTAAATCAAGAATGAAGAAGTAAACCTCAAGAGGACCTACAAGTTCAAAAAGTTCAAGAATGAAGATTTTTTAACACCTTTTAACCCAGACTACAAGCTAACCCACAGGGCTCCACTTCAACATCAAGCACGGCACATCATGCATAGCAGTGAAAGGTGACGTGCGAGGTCGGCGATGTGCAGTGTGGGAACAGCTTAAGAATGTAAAAATAAAAAAAAAATAAAAAAAAAATCCTAAAAAATAGCCTGCTAGGTGTCCTGGTTTCTGGCTGCATCCCGAGGGGTTGACCTGGGGCTTTGTTCAGCTACTAAGGGCGCACATGCAAGCTATTCTCTGACTTCTTTCTCCTGGTCTTACAACTTTCCTTTTCTCCTTTCTCCACCTTCCTCAGCTTTCCTTCTATCACTTTATCTTCTCGCAAATTTCATTTCCACTATCCCTCCAGCTCCCTTCATCACTTCCTCTTCACTTTACATACTTCCATTATTCACTTCAACTTCCTTCTCCTCAAGACCAAACCTAAATAAAAAGCTAATACTTCCTTCACTGTACTTAACTTTCTAACTCTCACTTTATCTCCTCCCAAGTTTCTTTTTACTTCTCTCCAGTTCCTTTCACCACTTCCTCTTCCGCTTTCTTTTTTTTTTTACTAAGTTAAGATTGATTTAATAAAAATAAAGATTCCTTATCCCTAATCCCAACTCAAGTTCCAGACCCCTTCCTCCCAACCCTCTTCAACTTACTCGCCCCCACAGATAACAAGAAGAGCTACAATCAACAAAGACTTTTCCCCTTCCGACCTGGCAGGCCTCCCTGAAGGTTTTGAGTGGACATGACACTTCAAGAAAATTAACAAGTCAGACAGGGAGTTTCGTCCTCCCACTACTATAACTACGACTTTCCTTCATTTTCCTGACTGTTTTTCTTCACCTCAACTCTTCGTCTAACTTATCTGTCCCCTTCCACTTCGGTGGGAGTTCCAGTTTGTTTGTTCCAGTGCAAGCAGTGTTAGTCAGCAGCTCGCAGCTAATGAAACTTTAGAATTAAAGGAAACTGTTAAGGAATTGATGAATCAAATTAAAGAATTGAACAAGACAATAAAGGAAATTGCTGAATCAACCCAGCAAAAAAAAGCATCATAAGGAGGACGATACCAAATCACAATCTGGATCGCACCTCTTAGTCCAGGCGACCCCTACTAGGACTTCGCCTAGTTGTTGATCTGCTCATAAGGGCAGATCATCTTCCGCCGGGCGTCTCTCTAGCAGAGGGGAGCAGGCCATGGAGGCTACTGTCTCCAAAAATTCCCGAGAGAGGCCCTCGGGAAGCGAGGGAGAGGAGGAGGCGCCTCCCTCCCAAAAATAAGAAAATAAAAACCGGCAGACAAGGCACTTCCAAACCCCATAAAACGTAATCCACACATATACCATTATACAATGGAACTGTCGAAGTCTTAGATCAAAATTAAACTCCCTTAGATTATTAGCCTCGTTCTATGCTCCTGATATTATTGTTCTTCAAGAAAGCCATTTAAACGACCAAGTCTCTGACGAGGTCGTATCGCTGAGAAACTACCATATGTGTAGAAGAGACTGAGAGGGAAGGGGTGGAGGCAGGGTCGCCATGTACATCCACCAGAACCTCCCTTTCACTGAAGTGACGATTAATTCTACTTTGGAACACGTCGCATGCAAAGTAAAATTCAATAACATGTATCTAACTATATGCTCAGCTTATTGTCCACCTGATAAAATGGTAATCTATGATGAGCTTTTTGCTCTTCAGGACAGTCTGCCAAATAACAAATTAATTTTAGGTGATTTCAATGCTCATCATACTTCATGGGGTTCCCTGCGGGTGAATGGTAGAGGTGAGCAAGTAGTTAAGTTGATCAATGACTCTGATCTGGTCCTTCTAAACAATGGTAGTCCGACGCGAGTGGACGATAATACTGATAATTTGAGCTTTATTGACCTATCACTGGTCTCTTCAACACTAGCAGCCAAGTGCCTGTGGCACACCATTGACGACTCGTTGGGAACCGTTGAGAACGCCTTCAGCACCCAAATTTAACGTAAAAAAAACAGATTGGGTCGCCTTCACAAGGAGCGTCAAGCTCGAACTAGTTGGAGAAACCATTGATGATAAAGTAAACAGTGTTCAAAATTGTATTATAAATGCAGCAATGGCAATCATCCCTAAGACTTCGACAGATAGCGTTAAGCATAGAGTTCCATGGTGGACACCAGATTGCCGCAGGGCGCTATGTGAACGAAATAGGGCCTACAGGCTTTTTCAAAATAATATCACATACGAGAACTTTCGCAACTACAAACAAGTGAGAGCTAGGGCTCGAAGAACAATCAGACAAGCCAAAAGAGACTCCTGGCAAAGCTTTGTCTCTACAATTAACAGCAATACCAACATTACAGAGGTTTGGTCCACAGTCAACAAAATCAATAGGAAAAAGATATCACCAAAAATTAAAAATATCATTCATGAGGGAAACAACTATGATTCACCTAGAGACATTGCTAACACAATTGCCAGGCAGTTCTCTTATACAAGCAGCTCGGAAAACTACAATCCTGCTTTCCTGACCACCAAGGAAGCATCCGAGCTGCAACCGATTCACTTTGCCACAGGAGATGACCTTGATTACAATAAAGATCTTACTGTGGATGAGCTTGTCCGAGCCCTAGAAGCCTGTAGAGGAACGTCCCCAGGCCCCGATGAGATTCGATAAGAGATGATGAAGCTTCTTAATCATGATGACATGATTAAATTGCTAGAAGTGTACAATGACATTTGGAAAAGCCAGACTTTTCCAAATTCATGGCACTTCGCCCACATTGCTTATGCAAGGTCATGGAAAGAATTGTTAATAGTAGGTTATTGCATTTTTTAAAAACAGGAATTTACTAGTTGACGAGCAGTGAGGCTTCTGAAAAGGACGCCAAACTCTCGATCAGCTAGTAAAACTGGAAAGTCATATTCATGAGGCATTTGCCAAAAAGCATTTTTTGATTTCAGTATTTTTAGATATAGAAAAAGCCTACGACATGACATGGCGACATGGCCTACTCAGAAAACTTTATGCTTTCGGATTACGTGGAAACTTGCCTTGTTTTATCCAAAATTTCATATCTGGCAGAACGTTTTCTGTTAAATTATTTTCTGACAATGTCACTTTCTCGGACATTTATGACCAGGCAAACGGGGCCCCACAAGGAAGTGTCTTGTCCCCAACTTTATTTTTATGTATGATAAATGACATTTTACCATCTCCTCGGAATCTTAAATACTTACTGTACACCAATGACTGTGCATTATGGCACTCCAGCAGTAATGCAGAGTTCTCGGCAAATCAGATTCAATTGGCACTGGATATGATTCATAACTGGGGCCTCCAGTGGGGTTTTAAGTTTTCCATAAGAAAGAGTATTGGCGTGGTCTTTACCCATAGGAGAAAGCCCAACATCAGGCTAACTCTAGACAACCACCCAATACCTATTCAAAATTCTGCTAGATTTCTTGGTCTACTCTTTGATAGTAGATTAAATTGGAAAGACCACATTGGTCAGTTAAAGAATAAATGTCAAAAAGCACTCAATTTATTAAAGTGCATTTCTGGACACAAATGGGGAGCTAATAAAAAGTCTTTACTGATGTTATATAAATCCCTGATTAGGTCTAAAGTAGATTATGGGTCAATCGTGTATGGCTCGGCAACGAGCTCAACTCTGAAAGGATTGAATGTTGTACAGAATGCTTGTCTACGTGTCTGTCTTGGAGCCCTTAAGTGCACTCGCATCGAGCACCTAGAGGTAGAGTCGGGAGTACCTCCCCTCCCCTCCGCGGCCAGCTTGCGCTGACTTACGCCACTAAGATAGCCAGGCAGCCCTAACATCCTAACAGGGATGTTTTGCGCCGGCAATTAGGCCCACAGCACCCCGGCGGAAAGCCTCTGTGCTACAGACTCCATGACCTCACAGATAAAGTCGGTATAGATCTCTCTACTATCGATACCCTGGTTTATTCAAATATAGCGCCGTGGGAAACACCCAATTTTACCATCGTGGTAGACTGGCTACCATCAGTCAAAGCCACAGTACCGAAGGCGGAGGTACGCCAGCGGTTCAGAGAGATCCTTATTAAACATCTTTCCTTTTTTCATTTGTATACCGACGGGTCCAAGACAGACGAGTGTGTAGGTGCGGGTGTATGGTGGACTGAATGCCAGTTGAGATTTCGATTGCCGAAGCATACACCGATCTTTCTTGCTGAACTTTTTGCAATAGACAAAGCTTTAGAT
>NW_028234414.1:4565216-4570216 GCF_977035675.1 Penaeus japonicus | reverse complement strand
AAAGGAGATCCGTGATCAGTGGAGCTCTTGAAAATATACGAAGAGATCAGGAAATGCCGTGGCAACGTCTCGATTAGTGCACAAGATCACACGGTTGTGCAATCAGTGCAGGCTTCGAGATGGGCTGCACTGGTTACAGGATTGACACGTCTGGTTGACATGCCCTTCTGCAGCCATCACTATCGTATCTGAAAAACTTTATACACGTAACTAGTGCATACGATAGTTGTAGAGGGGACAGGGTAAAGGGCGTAGGAGCAGAAATTGTACAGATGCATGTTATAAGATAATGGGTAATAGTAGTTATGAATTAACTAGCTGAAAATAACATGCAATATAAATTGAAAAGATATCAAAAGTATGTATACAATAAGTGCATTGCTAATTATTAACATATCATTATGTAATAATGCTGAAGGACAATTAAAGAATTAGCAAGTAAGTTATGCTAAGTTATAAAATATACTCATAAATTGGTATATCCAGTAATGATAAATATAGTACAAAAAAATACAAGAGTACGACTTGCGAATAGGCATCGGGTGATGCTGTGTCTTGCTCGTAGTGCGATGCAACCAACACGCGACCAAGCTCGAATCATCAGCTGTTGCAAGTCAGGTATCTGTTTAAGATCAGACTGGGGAAAAAATCATTAGGAGTCCCGGGTTTCAGGATGAACCCGAGATTTGCAACAATGCAAGGAGTTGACTGCATCAGGAACCGTATACAGCATAGAATGGTCCTGGTAGTCGACAGATATAGTAGTTACCGGCAGGAAATATCTGCAAGGTATACTGAAATTAGTATTTCATATTGAAAAATAATCATATATGCAACATAATCATATGATTTGCAATAACAAGAAATAGGAAGTATTTACCTGAATTCATGTTATTTGCTGACAATACTTACGCAGTAGCAGACCGGATTCATCGAGGGATGAACTATGTGCAAAATATGTGTCTGCTATGATAAGTGATGAGTATGCAAAAATGGTAAGTTAAGGTGTAATTCTTCCATTTACTAACGGAGTCTAGTCCTTCGGGGAGTGAAGGCACGGCATATGAGCCAAGGTCAGTAGCAAATTAGGGAGAACAATGTAAATGTGTATGATGCATGTAAAAAAAATTAATAGCCAAATTACCGACCATATCTAATCCTTTAAATAGGCGTGACCGGAAGTCAAGATTTGAGGCAAAGTGGGTAAAAAAATATCATGAGTATGCATATGAAAGAAAAAAATATTAATCCAAATATCAACCGAATCCAGTCCTTCAATTAATTAGAAGGCACGACCTGAGTCAGATTGGATGAGACTGGAAGAAATAAATGTTAAATAAGCTGAAATAAAAAATATTATTAATATAATATTGACCTGGAGGTCGTTCCGTTACGGAATAGGTGATTTACCTTGATTGACCATGCTAGTGGTCGGTAAGATCATGCGCCAAATTGAACTCGTCCCGTGGGGAACCCGTGGGGAAACGCTGTCTTAGCTCGAGAACAAAGATAAATATGATGAATTATTAGACTATGCTAGAATATTTCAATTGCGTGGCCGATCTCGTCCTTCTGAAATAAGGTGCGGCGTAATAGCCAAGATCGGGGCAACTGAAAGAAATACCATTAATATGTGCATAGCTAATAAAATGCGGAGTTAGCAAGCCTGGAACGTCTGATAAGTGATAAGCGCGCTGTCTCTGTTTAAGAGAAATAATTGTGACGTCAGGTTGTCAAGATCTCCGAGGCGCGGTGCACCGGAGTGCGAAAAATAACCCGTAATTCGCGGTTTATTCAATTGTGGTACCATAGATACGCGGGATAAGGGTGTGAGATGCATATGCAATGGGCGTCATGCAATGAAGGCCCGATAAGTGAGCTGGAGAAAGGCAAATTAAGCTGAAAAGCTGTAAAATATGAAATGATAAGTAAACCTTTTCCTGACTGTCCTAGTGAACGTTGCGTTCGTAATATCATGATAAGATATTTGGCGTACCGATTGACCCATGAAATGTTTCGAAAGGTCGGAAACTCGGAGAGGCCTATGATGATAACATATATGTTTGTGTTGTCGAAGTCGACAATTGTTTAAAAATAAAAATAATGACAATCACATCATAAGATGATTAAAGTTACTTGCTATTAAACTATGAAATATGGAAGTAACAATAATCTATAATGCAATGAATAATGCAAAGATAGTCGAATGTGACTATACAATGAAATAGGAATAAAGCTAAGAAACGAACATGCATCTGTCAACATTTCTAGCTAAATGTGATGATAAATCATAATATGAAGTGATGAAACATGTTAAGATATGAAATAATTGCCATAAAGATTGCAATGAATTAACAATCATAAGTACACAAAGTCATATGAGTAAACAAAATTATCAAAACATTGACTGTCGAATGTTGAGAAATGTAGAAATTTCACAAAGACAGTTTAAATTGTAATTCCAATTATCGGATTACAACGTGACCGAGTGAGGTCAGTAGTGTGACCATTAAACGATTCACAAATGACAAAGTATGTCATGTTACAGGAGATGCAGATATATAAGTCATGCATTAGAAATATATAAACGTATTTGCAGACAATAAAATAAATGAAAATGTAGAGAAAATCAGAGTTAAGACACATATAATTCTTAATATTTTTTAACGATTTTCTTACAAATTCACACGTGCAAGAATGACATAGGATAAGGTCACATACAGAACGCGGTCATGAAGTGACCGAGGGTCACATGTGATGCTATTCCCAATATCACACGGTCATGAAATTGACCACAAGGGACAGAATGGTCGCGAGAAAATATAACACATTGTCAAAGTTTTATGTTCAGATTGACCATACGAACGGGTCAAGGGTGCAAGTGAGGTCATATGCTAAATACATTTATTTTAATGTATATTAAAGCAAAAAGAAAAGAAATTATATGAAATTCCCATAATGAACGAACAAATATATTAAATGCTAACGCAAAGTGAATTACATTCCCACGAATACATAGTATAATTCATATTCAAGAAAGGAAAATATGTAAATTCACAAGAAAAATAATTACACGAGATTAAACAACGAATCTGAAACATGTAATTTGATAATATATTTTTGTTCGAAGAAATTCGATATGTTAAATTTAGCATAGAAACGAAAACTTAAGACTTAAAACTTAACTAACGCACAGAAAAACAAATCATGCATTGTAAGTAGAAAAATGTAATCGTAATTCACACAAGAGCAATCAAAGCGTAGAACGATAGAATAAGTCAACGAAACATAGTTATTTTATCGGTTTCGTATGAAAGACTATAATGTCACACCTTTATGTGAATTTATACGGAGTAAGAATAACGTTGAAACGCTAACAATAGCAAACGCAAGATAACATAGAATAATTGTTAAACATTCGTAGCATAGTAAAAAGAACGAATAACGTACACATCGGAAGACATAAAATAATGATGTGAAATATTACGTTACCGAATGTTAACGAAAAGTTATTTAGTGAAATTAACGAAACGATATGTAGAAACAATTATCACTAATTAACAAAAATGAGAATAGATGAAAAAGCGTGGGAGGGAGGGCGGGGGAATAACGGGGTGGAAATGACAATAAACAGGGAGAAAAAAAAATGCAATGGGGAGGGGGGGCAGGGAAACACAGGAGAGACATGTGCCTAGCAACCTTAAAGTGACTTACCTTTTGTTGCTGAGAGAAGAGAAGTAGCTTCACTGCGATTGCCGTGTTCTTCTTAGTGCTGACGGTGTTCACAATCACAAAATACACACTTAGACAATACTAACGTGGCGATAATTGTCCCAGCCGTTACCGTATAAGGTGGGATTGACAAGGGTTATTTAAGTACGCGCGAGCGGTTCACGACTTAAATAAAAATTAGGTTAACATTCTACACTTTTAACCTAAAAGGAGGAGGTACTTCTCCAGATATCACTGTCACGTAGTGAAAAAAATAGAACGAAGAGCCACTAGTATGCCTAAATTGTGCAAAAAAAATAGAAACTAGGTCCTATCAATTTGTTATTAATCGAACAGAACCGAAATATTTGTAGCGAGCGGTATACGAATATTTATAATCAAAGACATATAAAACTAATTAACGACGTGAGGTTCTTATCCTGCATTTCCACCAGAATATGTGGTGAGCAGAATGAATCTCACCGCTGACACCAGTTTATGTGATGGTATTAAGATGTGTCTCTACTACGACCTGTTTGTGTAAATTGTATATATCCTAAATACTAACACTATTTGTGTAATTGGCAAAACGGGTCCCGTCCCTGGCACCCGAATATGTGGCGAGCAGAGATTGATCTAATTCCCACACATAATATATAAAGGGATTACGTGAAACACGGTAGCGAAAACATTAACAATATATTATAAAATCAAGATATATATATATAACATTAATTACAAGGGAGGCACGATATATACACGCAAAGGGGAAGCTAAGCCTATCGCAAAGCTAATAATACCTGAGCTAAAGATATATCAATAACCCTAATATAAACACAACACTAAGGAAAACACAACTCTAAGGAAAACACAGACAATGCACAGTATATGAAATAAGCTAAGTCACTAAAGGCACTAAAACACTGTCTACCTGGAATCCTTGAGGAGGTGAAGTGAGAGGAGGACCTCTCGACTTGAAGGTCGAACTAATTCTGTCTAAATCTATCAATGACCTATTTTGAGGGAGATACCGGGTCAGTACGAGGGGCAGCGACAATTCTTCTAATTGGTCAGGGAGCTGCCCGATCCGGCGGTGATTGGTCCACGCGGTAATGATGGCAGGACTTTGGCCACGCCCTCCGAGCGTGGGTATTCAGGACTGACCTGGAACTGGGAGACATTGTATTTAAGTAACTAGAAATATTTAATTATTGCTTCGATATGAACTTTGAATCTTTATCTTATACAATAAGACCTTCATAATATATATATATATATATATATATATA
>NW_028234414.1:4535216-4537716 GCF_977035675.1 Penaeus japonicus | reverse complement strand
CAATACTTTTTTCCCACCCTGTATAAAATCCCTCATGATTTTCCCCTAATCTCTCCCTCCCTCGCGTTCACATCTACTCTCACCTTGTTAATTAGTAATATTTTTTCCTACGTATCATCTTGTTATTAATTAATTTTTCGATAACATTCGGTAACGTAATCATATCACATCATTATTATATGTATATTACGATTATTCGTTGTTTTTTTCTTGTGACACGAATATTTAACAAAAATCTTATTTGATCATGTTTGTTCCTGTTAGCGTTTTAATGTTATTCTTACTCCCGTAGAAATTCACATAATGGTGTAACATTAGTCTTTTATAAAAAGCCGAACCGTTTACGTATATTACGTATGTTATCTTATACCTACTTCATTACAATTACATTTTACTGTTGCAATGTATGATTTGTTTTTCTGTTTGTTAAGTATATAATTGTAAAAAAATATATATTTCATAGCAATTAATTCTAATGTATACGTGATTTTCCTATATTTTCGTTCCTTTACGAAAATTAACATGTATCGATTTTCTTTAAGCAAGAATTGCATGTATCAAATTCGTCATTTCATTTCGTGTGATTATTTTTCTTGTGAACTTACATATTTTACTTTCTTGAATATGACTTATACTATAATTTATGCGTATAAATGTAATTCACTTTGCGTTTGCATTTATCATTTTTGCTATTTTATCATGGGAAATGTTATGCACATTTCTCGAATTATTGTTTCAATATACATTTAATTAATTGTTTGTTTTTTTTCATGTGATTAGGTTGTTACCTGACCTCACTTGACCCCTGACCCATCCTTATGGCCAATTTTGAATATGAACTTTGGAAATATATGTTAAAATAATAAATGACCTACCCTATCGCGTTACTTCGAGATATTGTGTTACCACACGTGACCCACACCTTACCCTATGGCCACTCCTGTCCGTATGAATTAGAAAAGAATCGTTTACGACAATTAAGGTTTATACATATCTTAACTATGTTTTTTCTACATTTTTATATATATTATTGTCTTGCTTATACTTTTGTGCGGTGTTATTTTACCTTACAATATTCCCTAATGTATGACTATATATATATATATATATATATATATATATATATATATATATATATATATATATATACATATATATATATATACATATATATATATATATTTATATATATCCGTATTTCTATAGCTTGACATCGTTTGTCCTTTGAGAATCTATCAACGGTCACTAAATGCGCTGTCACACTAGCTCTTTTCCACCATTTTTTCGTCAATATTTAAAAAAAAAATCAATTTTTGGAGGCGCGCAGTCACACTAGCGCTTTTCCATCGTTTTTTCGTCAATATTTAAAAAAAAATCAATTTTGGGAGGCGCGCAGTCACACTAGCGCTTTTAAGTACCAGGAACCATCGGCTCAGTCACATGATAACCGCCTCGCAATTGTAAACATTGGCTCCGAGCAAGTGAAAGTGCGCAGCGACACTAAACTTTGTTTTAGCAGTTGCTGAGCGTAACAAGAAAATGCAATCAAAGAAACGAACTTGGGTCCGTTTATGGTTGAAAAGACGAGAAACTGAGAGTGTCTACCTCGTTAAGGAATTCACCTTGGGGCACTTACTAATTTCCTCTCAAATCCTTTGATTGTAGTCCATGTTTCTGACCCATGCGTTATGACAGGGAGGACACGTTGGTTAAAAACCTTTCACTTTAGACATAATGGTAGACGATCTCGTAATATATTACTTTGTGTACCGAAGACACTCCAACCTAGCCTAATTCTTCGTTTTATCTCAGCTTCGCAGGATGTATTTGTTTGGATGAGTTGCCCTAAGTATAAATACTCTTTTCCTGCTTCTAGTACCTCGCCAAGTACTTGCATTTGTTCAACTGGGTTCGACTGTTGAATATAACTTTAGTCTTTTTCATGTTCATTTTAAGACCAATTTTAATCTATTTTCATCCAAATCGCTTAGCAATTTATTTGCTGACTCACCGAAAAGAACAGTGTGATCTGCAAATCTTAGACTGCTTAAGTGTTCATCCCCTATTTTAGTCCCTTTCTCCTTCCAATCTAACTTCTTGAATATTACCTTTAAGCAAGCTAAAAACTGATTTGAGAAGATGGTGTCGCCTTTTTTTTTTTTTTTTTTTTTTTTTTTTGTATCTTATGGGTTTCTATGTGGGTTGTAATTGTCGCTGTACCATATCTATATATATCCTCTAATAGTCTACAATATATTTCCTCTACTCCTTGTTTACGAACTGCATCCAGTACTGCAGATATCTGTACCGAATCGAATGCCTTTTCACAATCTACGAATGCCATACACAGGGGCTTCCTATATCCGGTTGTTTTCTTTCTTATTTGGATTAGTGTGTGGATATGGTCTGTTGTTGAGAATTCACTGTGCAAGCCTACTTGTTCCCTGGGTTGTGTTGTTTTGATATCGGTGATGCTGGTTGTGATGACCGACCCATAAGG
>NW_028234414.1:4482716-4490216 GCF_977035675.1 Penaeus japonicus | reverse complement strand
AGAGAACGCCACCACACCCAATGGTGGCAGTCTGACTGAGAGTGTGCCTTTCAAGTGTATTCCATGTTAGTGTCTTATGGTAATATTTCAGAACACGTTGACTGAAAGGACTGGCTATGATGATTCATGTGGTGTCAAAGAATTTATACATACCTGGCATGCTTATCAATGACCAAATACGTATGAATTTCGTTCGATTTCTTGGACTTTATGTTACAATATCATTTGTATCATGTATATTGTTATTGCATATGTTATGGATCAAAGCAGTCTGTTCTTTCTATATTCGAATTTCCATATTCACATGCATTCTAGCAAAATATATATTTAAGTGTCGGAGGAATCAGATGCTCTGTTGAGCAAGATACTCGAAGTAACGTTAAGCCACCCTCCTCCTTCACTTCCTCCACGCCCCTCTCTTTCACCTCCCCACTTCCTTCGTACCTCCTTTCTCCTTCCCATCTCTCTTTTTTCCCTCCTGCTCCCTCCCTCGTGTTTCTTTTATTATTATTCTTTTTCCATCTATCCATTCCTCTTCCCCCTTCTCACTTCTGTCTTTGTCATCCTCCATATCATCTCTCCTCGTAGCACATACATTTCTCTCCCCCGCATCCTCTTTCATTCAATTTCTGCACCCTCTCCTCCCTCCCTTCGGCTCTTCTGCCATGCTTTCCAACCCTCCCTCTTATTCTTACTTCATTCCCTCATACCTAATTTCCCACTCCGGCCTCGTAGACGCTCTCAGGAATAATTTGTCACACAACAGATGCGGTGGTCGGCACACATTACTCTTTTCCCGCCTGGAATACGACATGATATATAGACTCATTTTCTTTTTTTTCTTTTTTTTTAATCCGGGAGGAAGGAAAGAAGGCCAAAATCTATTCTTGACCTTGACCTATCAATCCATGTAGCTAGTAAACTATCTGTTTCTGTTTGTCTGCATGTCCTCTCCCTCTCTCTCTTTGTCTCTCTCTCTTTCTCTCTCTCTCTTTCTTTCTCTCTCTCTTTCTCTCTCTCTCTCTTTCTCTCTCTCTCTTTCTTTCTCTCTCTGTCATGGTCTACAAACCCCACATGGCCGCCACAAGGCCATGATTCTGTTCTTATCCTGGAAGAAGAAAAGACACCAGCTTAGACATCACTGGACAAGAGCCATGAAGTTAAGCAAGCGCCAGGACGTCCAGCTAGCCACACGCTGACCTCATACAAAAATGTGTTTGTGGATCCCCTTTTACTTTGCTGACGTGTAGACTCCTTCCCTGTGATTTCCGTTACCACGAATGGGAAAAAAGTAAAAGGAACATTATTAGCAAGCAACATGATATGTTTGGTTTGTAGAAGAGTAGAAGACAAGCAGACCAACACATGCCGAGATGATAGCAATATTTCTCCTGTTCTTCAAGGACTGAACGTATTTATTCGCTTGTCTTTCCCATTCTATTATTTGCCCTTTGTACACTGATGGCACAGTGGAGGATTGATTAATTGCACAATTTTATTTCACAAATATATATTCATTCTTTTTTCAACGAACAGGAAAAAAAATATGTAAGACCTCTCACGTGTGGAATACGTTCCCCTGTCCTTCCAGAGGTATTTTTTCAATGAATGAAACCTAAGGTTAGTAATAACAAAATCATTAGCAGTTAAACAGAGCCAGGTACAACATTCTCTTAAACAAGTCTTTGAACCACCATTCATTTAACTATATCTATCTATCAATCGATTTAGATATCAAACTTTCCTTTTCTGTTTGGTTTTATGTCCGTCACACACACACACACACACACACACACACACACACACACACACACACACACACACACACACACACACACACACACACCCCTAAATCCATACAATTATCCTGTGAATACTTGAGCAAAGCATCTATCATTCGTCAAACTGAATTCATACATCACCCGCCTACTTAACTTCCTCCCCCATCCTTTTGCTACATACCTCCCTCCCCTATCTTGTCCTACTTCTCCACCCTTCCCATTTATATCTCTTCTTTATTCCTATTTTTTTCTATTTCTTTTTTTTACATTATTCCAACATTACATTTATTTAATTAATTGTATACACTCGCTCTCCTTTTTCTTTTTTTCTTTCTCTCTTTCTTCCCCTCTCTCTCTCTCCGTGCTTTTGCCTCCTCTCCGTCGCCGCCAAACAGCTCAACAAACTATGACACCTCGAGGTCCAGCACAGTCAGAGGGAAATTTGACCCTCCTCGGGTCTACGGGGGCCAGCCGGGGAGTTTCCCTGGTGCTTCCTCGATCAGCTAGCCCGCACTTTAATCCCCAGACCCTTGAAGCAGTTTAATTCGTACCATCTTCCAATCTTCTAAGAGTAACGGGACCTCTGCCCGAGGAAATAACCCCCCCCCCCCCACCCTCCCCCCGCCCAAAGCATAGGGCGATTCATCAACCCTATCAGTGAATACAGTGACAACAACAGTGAAAACAACAGAAACAGAAAAGACATTCATCAGATCGGTATTATAACAGTAGTGTCAATCACTATCTTTCGCTTCATTGCAACGAAAAAACATGGGCACAGATGGCCCTGTCTGACCAAATTAGAAAGATGTACAGCCCTGATAAAATCTACAAAACCCACAATATTGTTATAAACATATCAGACTAGAAAAATGAGAAACACAACCAGAGACATTGAAAGGATGACGACTTTCATAGTGCATACCATGATCGATCACGGCTTGATTATCAATGATAAAGAGTTTCTAATAACAACAGACACTCCCGTCACTGACTGGTCTGCACCGCCAAAAGAAAACGGGCATTTTTTCGTCATTTCCAAAATTATTGCTCCAAAAGAAACACCAAGACACACAAAGCCAACTGAATCCTCCCTCAGCAGTCAAAACCTTATTGAAAATGAAATAGACTTGCTGATCGGAATGTTCTCCGCACAACAATCTGCATTAAACAGTATGATTGGTCACCAGACGCAGGAATGCAGAAAGGAGGCATCCGTTACAACAACCTCAACCCCCTCCCACCAAACAGCATCCGATCTGCTAAACCATACACATGACCAATTTACATACCAACCTTTCCCCTTTGCATACCCTCCCCCTACCAGGATTTCCTCTACCTCCACGCCACAAAATAAACACACCACAACCCCCCCCCCCCTTACACCTTCCATGGCAGTATCCATGGCCAGTGCCTCTCCAAGCTCTCCCTCACCACCCTCGCCTGACAACCCATCCCCTTTTCCCACACCTGTCATGACAATATCCATGACCAATGCCTCTTCTATCTTTTCTTCATCATCACCACCCTCCCCTGACACTCCGTTCCCTCCCCCCAGACATTCCATGGCAGTGTTGATGACTAATGCCTCCCCTAGCTCTCCCCCACCACCTCCACCCTCCCCTGACACTCCGTCCCCTCCATCTGTACCTACACCGAGCAGGTAGACTAGCGACTTTAAAGACGCGCCAGCAGTCCCGCGCCTGGTGACATCCAAACGTTTGCCCAAGAAAAACGTCAGCGACCAGCATTAGAAACTACATTAGAAACAGTAAAAGGTAGAATAAGAAAAAACATCTTTCACCTAACCGCAGCTGGGAAGATACAACACACCACCACGTGTCTGGAGATACTCTCGCCCCCCCTACGCAAGCACCTCTGCTCGTCATCAAAAACTGTAGATCGAGAGGAAACACATCAACACCATTAACAAGATGAGAAAGGTTTCGCCACTGTTACCTAGACAAGACAAAAAAGAAAAACGAGGGAGGAGCGCAATTCACCAAACCCCCTGCAAGGTGCGGAACGTCCTAAGTGTTGCGACCCTAGGGGTAACCGTAAACACTAGCAACTTCAGTCGGACTCATTGTGTGATTTTAGTAAAGATATATCATCTTTCAGTATCAATAAAACAGGAAATATGATCAATACGCATATGAATACTATAACAAACAACTTTATTCATTTACCATCATCATCATCTCCGAAGATATATGTATAATTAGAAAGAAAATATATGAAATAACCGGTGTTCTATTAAGTATTAATCTATGATAATACTATGATATTTATTATATTAATATTACACTGATAGACACACTTCAAATAGACATTGAACCCCTGTATGAACACGTTCAAATGCTAAAACAAATAAATGAAAATACAATAAATGGATGAGGGAGGGTTATACGTACGAGACTACCTCACAAGGGTTATGCGCTGACTCGCTAGTAGGGGAAGGTTCAGGTTCTGCCCCCTGACGAATCCAAATCCCTGAACCCATGAGACAGTGAACACCGTAAAGTAAGTAGCTTTGAAGTTACTAGTTATGTTTGTATAAAGTAACATTAAACAGTGGTTTGGTTATCTTGTGTTATCTTATTATTAATAATATTAATGAATGATACTCTTAACACTAAGGTAGTGTATTTATATCTTACAAGCTGTCATCCAGATACAAATGAAGATAATGAAGACTTCCTCGTTAATAATTTTAACAACGTGTCTAATATAAAAGCTTTCAAAATAAAAATGATATAATTACTACTCTACCTTCACAGTTTCTATACGGTCCGACGTGTTCCCGAATAATGTTAAGGTATTCCTTAATAGAAACAAATAAAAAAGTGAGTAGAATTTTTGACGCCGCTAAACTGTCACAATTAAACACAATCATATCAACATATCAATGCCCATTTTCTCCTCTTTAAACATTAAAATCTTTCGATATTCGACCCAGTAACTGGCCGGCCTCGATTTTCATCTTCAACAGAAGGGGTCGGATACAACATCATTAACAATGATAAAGAGTTTCTAATAACAACAGACACTCCCGTCACTGACTGGTCTGCACTGCCAAAAGAAAACGGGCATTTTTTCGTCATTTCCAAAATTATTGCTCCATAAGAAACACCAAGACACACAAAGCCAACCTGAATCCTCCCTCAGCAGTCAAAACCTTATTGAAAATGAAATAGACTTGCTGATCGGAATGTTCTCCGCACAACAATGCATTAAACAGTATGATTGGTCACCAGACGCAGGAATGCAGAAAGGAGGCATCCGTTACAACAACCTCAACCCCCTCCCACCAAACAGCATCCGATCTGCTAAACCATACACATGACCAATTTACATACCAACCTTTCCCCTTTGCATACCCTCCCCCTACCAGGATTTCCTCTACCTCCACGCCACAAAATAAACACACCACAACCCCCCCCCCCCTTACACCTTCCATGGCAGTATCCATGGCCAGTGCCTCTCCAAGCTCTCCCTCACCACCCTCGCTTGACAATCCATCCCCTTTTCCCACACCTGTCATGACAATATCCATGACCAATGCCTCTTCTATCTTTTCTTCATCATCACCACCCTCCCCTGACACTCCGTTCCCTCCCCCCAGACATTCCATGGCAGTGTTGATGACCAATGCCTCTCCTAGCTCTCCCCCACCACCTCCACCCTCCCCTGACACTCCGTCCCCTCCATCTGTACCTACACCGAGCCGGTAGACTAGCGACTTTAAAGACGCGCCAGCAGTCCCGCGCCTGGTGACATCCAAACGTTTGCCCAAGAAAAACGTCAGCGACCAGCATTAGAAACTACATTAGAAATAGTAAAAGGAAGAATAAGAAAAAACATCTTTCACCTAACCGCAGCTGGGAAGATACAACACACCACCACGTGTCTGGAGATACTCTCTCGCCCCCCCTACGCAAGCACCTCTGCTCGTCATCAAAAACTGTAGATCGAGAGGAAACACATCAACACCATTAACAAGATGAGAAAGGTTTCGCCACTGTTACCTAGACAAAACAAAAAAAGAAAAACGAGGGAGGAGTGCAATTCACCAAAACCCCTGCAAGGTGCGGAACGTCCTAAGTGTTGCAACCCTTGGGGTAACCGTAAACACTAGCAGCTTCAGTCGGACTCATTGTGTGATTTTAGTAAAGATATATCATCTTTCAGTATCAATAAAACAAGAAATATGATCAATACGCATATGAATACTATAACAAACAACTTTATTCATTTACCATCATCATCTCCGAAGATATATGTATAATTAGAAAGAAAATATATGAAATAACCGGTGTTCTATTAAGTATTAATCTATGATAATACTATGATATTTATTATATTAATATTACACTGATAGACACACTTCAAATAGACATTGAACCCCTGTATGAACACGTTCAAATGCTAAAACAAATAAATGAAAATACAATAAATAGATGAGGGAGGGTTATACGTACGAGACTACCTCACAAGGGTTATGCGCTGACTCGCTAGTAGGGGAAGGTTCAGGTTCTGCCCCCTGACGAATCCAAATCCCTGAACCCATGAGACAGTGAACACCGTAAAGTAAGTAGCTTTGAAGTTACTAGTTATGTTTGTATAAAGTAACATTAAACAGTGGTTTGGTTATCTTGTGTTATCTTATTATTAATAATATTAATGAATGATACTCTTAACACTAAGGTAGTGTATTTATATCTTACAAGCTGTCATCCAGATACAAATGAAGATAATGAAGACTTCCTCGTTAATAATTTTAACAACGTGTCTAATATAAAAGCTTTCAAAATAAAAATGATATAATTACTACTCAACCTTCACAGTTTGTATACGGTCCGCCGTGTTCCCGAATAATGTTAAGGTATTCCTTAATAGAAACAAATAAAAAAAGTGAGTTGAATTTTTGACGCCGCTAAACTGTCACAATTAAACACAATCATATCAACATATCAATGCCCATTTTCTCCTCCTTAAACATTAAAATCTTTCGATATTCGACCCAGTAACTGGCCGGCCTCGAATTTCATCTTCAGCAGAAGGGGTCGGATACAACATCGTTCCAGAAGGGTTTGGCGAACTTCAACTTTCAGAAGATTTGGGGCGCCTCGCCAGAGACCGCTCGGGAGGCCGTGACTTCTGCCCTCGGGCCTAGAGTAACATGTCATGAATCATATTGTATATATTTAGATAGAATAGTCAACCTCATGCACTTTAACACTTCAAGACTCATTTCAACGCATCCCCCCCTAGGAAAGAGAGTTCAGAGACTCTGTCTTTGGCAGACTGCAGATGGTCTCTAGCCCTTGTTGACGTTCCTTCATTTTACTGCCTTGATGCCACGTGTTATGATATTAGTGTTTATTAATTAGTATCTGTATATTTCATATCTCCATAGTATGGCATGTGTATATTTTGTAACTTCTTGTAATTGTATATACTGTTATATACAGTATATTGATATTGACATGATACATGTTTCATAATAGCCAATCTTAGTTCGTGTGAAGAGTAGTACATCCTGCCAAGCAACGTATACCTTTCACATAGAGGAATAACAATAGAAAAGCTACCCTCACACCACCCTTCTTCAGCCGTTTCTTGAAACGAGAATTCTGGAGCATGCCCTGGTCGTCAAGGGAATTGCATGAGAAGATGAAAAGGAAGCTGAAGAGGGTGCAATGTTTATTTAATTACC
>NW_028234414.1:4462716-4465216 GCF_977035675.1 Penaeus japonicus | reverse complement strand
TTTCGCCAGCTGGTGAAAAATTGCATTTTAGATATTATCGCAATATCACCGATTAAATTGAAAACCCTTTTACATTAAAGACGTGAAGAGAGATGTAGCTATTTCGTTTCTTTTCGTTTTTCATTTGGCTACCTTTCATTTTGGTTAATTCAACATGAGAAAAAACACATAAGCATCTAAGTCCATGCACCATATGAGCAATCAAAACAATAAAAACAAATAAGAAAAAAAAATAACATGAGAAATAGGTATGTCTTGAGTTTCCGTGAACAGCCGTCGACACATCCACCTGATATCTTTCTCTCTCTCTTTCTCAAATACACAGACATATGCACACAAACACACACGCATATATATGTATATTTATAAATATTTGCATACATACATATATATATATATATATATATATACAAACACATATGCGAATAGATACATACATATCTCTCTCTATAACACACACACACACACACACACATATATATGTACATATAAGTAGTTATAGGATGGACGAAATAGCTCAACTCCGTCACTCCCTCTCTACCCCTCCCGACGACATACCGTGCGTAATATGCAAAACAACCCCCGTCCCTCCCTCCTCCCTCCCCCTTTCACCTCTATACTGTCATAACAGTATGAAGGTAACAGGTGTATGACCTTTGTGTTACTTACCTTACAGAGCGTGAGGTTTAGTTAATGATGTTCCTCCTCTGATATTAGGTAGGGCATTATGGCTCACCCCATCCCCCCTCTACCCCCTAATTGCAACCGGTAATGGTCTTTCAGTTAATTACCGTAGAAAGTGTAGTTACCAACCCTAATCACTGATGTTATGAATTAAGGATGGTACATAACTGGTAATTATCTTTTCACTCAAGACAGCAACCACGAGTTAATTATCTTACAGAGTGTGAGACCTAGTCAATTAATCCTAGTTAATGATGGTCTTTCTCTATTATCTGTGATAGAGTTAGTTAAGCATGGTTCAGAACAGGATATTATCTGGTCGCCGAAGGTAGCTGTCATTACCCTGGTATGTAGCATACAAACATTCACAGTATCGTTTTTCGCTTTCAATGAATTAGTAAATTATTTCACATCAGGATTAAGTAAAACATTTTCATTATATTCTTATTAGATCTTCCTCTAATCTTTAAATATAAATTATCAAGGTGAGAGGGAAATAAATTTGGTGACCTGTTCCCATCTCCTGATTCCTTTTCTTGGTTGTCATCATCAGTAAGATCAAAATGAAGTTAATTATATTATTTGTCTGTGATAGATTTAGTTAAGGATGGTCTAGAACAGACAGTTATCTGCTCGTCCGATTAGGCAATTACCTGCCGGCCTGAGGCAGCAGTTATTGCCCTTGTGTGTCACACTAGAAACAAAATAGTAAAGTTACTCGCGAAATATATCTCGTTCAATACAAAAAGACCTTAACTACCCTGTCCAAGCACCAGTATTAACCAGACAGTGAAAGAGCTAACTATGGCCAAAACAGCCAAATATTGTCCTGTCATCAGAATCTAACTGTAAATCACCTCTGTCTGCTTTGTCCATGCTATAGTCAACATCCCCTTTTCGAACTTACATCACCATCGTCGTCACTGCATTCAAGGTAATATAATTCGTACTGCAGGAATTGCAAACACAGTCTAAAGAATTATCAATCAAAAACACCTGTCTGTTATATATTTTATAATTTCTATAGATTTTGTTCACTTCTGCAAATAAACCTATGCTTGTCTCTTAACAGATGGTGCAGGGTAGGCGTTCAAAGGTGTCAAGATCCCTCCTCAACAATCATCCTTGCAAGTTGAGTAACTTGCACTAGAATTAATGGAAGTATCCATTGTGATATGAAATGTCCTCGTTCAGATAACATCACAATGCAATGACAATGTGCATATCATTCCTTGCAGGGATTAACAACAGTACAGACAGTGCTTCCTGTGAAGACGCAGGTTCCTCTTGCTCGGCTTCTACCTCACCGGAACCTGGGCCCTCCCGTCGTCGTTCCCCATTGTCAAGACCCTTGCACCCTCTTTCACGGCCAAGTAATAATTTGGAAGACAGTAATGTTGAAACTAGCAATGAGGAAGAATTGGAACCCTCATCCGTGCCGATGATTGGGTAGATCTTTAGCAGATGAAAAACTTGGGGACAGTGATATTGAAATTAACAATGAGGATGATGATGATAATGATTGTGATGTGGAGACCCCTCAGATTGCTTCTAGAATGGAACTGTTTCAGCTGTAAGATTGAGTTTTAGTATTCCCAACTAATATCAGACATGCTCAAAGGGAATCTCGAAAGAAGGTGCATGGCGCAGTACAAGGCATTTGCATATGGCTATATCGTTATAGATAGAAGATGTGATATTGTGTAGTAGCATATATCAAGGGACTAATGTTGCTTCTCACTTTATAGAAAACCTATCAGCTAAATGGACGGATATTGCAAAAAGTAAGCCAAATTTGGCTCTCCAAATCTTCGAT
>NW_028234414.1:4450216-4455216 GCF_977035675.1 Penaeus japonicus | reverse complement strand
CAAGGATAAGATGCAATCCATTGTTTTTTGTCCTCATCATATCGTAGCCCCGTCTCTACCGAAGCTAACTCATGCTCTTCCTTTTTATTACATTCCTCTGAGACAGGATATTTCCTACATAAGTAATGTGCACACTGAGGAGCATAAGTTATACCTGCACATAAGCATAAGTTATACCTGCATTTTCCACAGAAAAAAGTAATCTAAAAATAGAGTGAATTTGATATTAATTTCTGCATTTATGCTCAGAGACTTGGTTCCGTTTTCTGTTGGCAAGCATCCTCTAATGCTGTGACGAAAAAC
This sequence comes from Penaeus japonicus, assembly GCF_977035675.1. Classification (NCBI taxonomy): domain Eukaryota; kingdom Metazoa; phylum Arthropoda; class Malacostraca; order Decapoda; family Penaeidae; genus Penaeus; species Penaeus japonicus. The sequence goes on along the minus strand of NW_028234414.1, from coordinate 4,454,913 downwards.
ATTCTCTATAAATTCTAACCTATTTACTCTAGCAGTATGTTGAGGAAAAAGAATACTGTCATCTGTTCCAATTATCATATCCATATCACTAAAGGACCTGCAACACATACGACAGTCTTGAAATGTCTATTTCAGAGACTGTAGCAACAATATTATGCATCTTACCCCAAGTAACGACTTATCGAATATTGTATTCCATACTATTAAATTCTTCTGCAACATTTCTAACCTTTACCATAATCCCTGATACAGGAATTCCTTGACTACCTTATTTCCGTGCCATTCTATGTGTGATCAGTGTTATATTTGAGCCAGAATCCCACAAACCATAGATGGGTGTTTGAAGGATTACATATAATGGTAACATCTAATAGAATGTGGGTCGCACTTTGGAACCACTTAAGCTCACAGCCCCAATACCTTTTGTGAACACTTCATGAAGTACTAATGGCCTTTACTTTACATCTCCTTACCTGATTACAATTTTTGGAAAATTTCCCACTCCTGGACAAATAAAACAGCTTCTCTTCGTCTTTCCTAGTCCTAAATGTTCACTTGCATTCATTGGTCCAAATTTACCACCCACACAGAATTATCCATTGAGTTCATGTACCCAACACCACTGCTCTCCATTGACCTCGTAGTTAATTGTCATATTATTGTAAACTTTCATGAACATTTCGCTCCTCAATGCCGTTGTGTCGTTTAACTCATCTCACAATTTGTTTTATCATATTAAACAGCTGAGAATCAGTTCCTCAGAAAACATAAACGTTCAGTGATTTTCCCTCTTCTCTTTCACTTTGAACACTGGACTACAATCAATCACCTTCCTTTCTGCTTTAAGGAATCCCAATATTTTGTACTGTCTGAAATGTCCTGTGACCGTAGATCCCATCTGCGTTTCTCCTCCCTTGGGAATATGTTTTCAATCATACTGACAGTGTTTAGTTCATCTCCCTTTTAAAATGTACCTTTTACAGATCCAAAACATTTCTCATCCTACGAACCATATGAATCCCCACTCATAATAGTATGGAATGTACTTTAGCTCTTTTGAATCAGTTATTACTTCATCATTCAGTTTACGTGATTGTCCATTTCGGTGACATTTCATTGTAATTTCTGTCACAACCAGTTATAACCCGTAGTGGATCCCTTTTTAAGCACTGTTTTAAAACTGCCAGATTTTTGCCATAGGGTGGGACCACAATGCTGTTAAATTCATCAATAAATCCTGGGAAGTCTGTAATGGTGCCAGCAGACTTGGGCATTTTCATGGCTTCAGTTTTCATTTTAACTGACTGTTTATCTTGTGATATACTACTTATATCATCCTTAGGCTCATAATAGATAAGCTTGCAATGGATATCACATTTAGTTTGTTAACACCCATTTTAGTATTCTGTTGCTTTTGTGATTACTAATTTCGTACAAGCACTATGTATATAGTAAATGAATTCTAAGGTTTTAAATCTTTCATCTTTCTCACAGCATATGTGCACGAAACTAATGAACTTTCCAGGTAGACTACGGCCTGGCTGTAGCTCTCCTTTTCTTTAGGGAATTCTCTGTCTCCATCATCCACAATACTCCTCTTCATCTTGTCATCTTGGTCGTTTGGTATCGCAGAATTTGAATTGTTGCACGAATCAAACGACAGCTGGGAGCAGTTGTCTTTATCAATGTTCAACTTGAAGTACAAATGATTTAAAATTCCATGCAACAATACAGCGAAGTGCATAACTGTACACAAATGTAATCAAATAAAGTTTCATTATTTGTTCCATCTCAACAGCAAAAGCAATAGCCATGAATATACAGTAAATTAACTCACGACTTCAACAGATTAATTATAGTGAGTTATCCTCATACATGTAAATGGATTTTGGAACGTTCAAACTCTTTGAGTATCACCAGGAGTGGCACAACTGGTTAAGGTGTTTAATTAACGGAGACTAATTTTTAGGCGTGACCGAAAGTCATATGTCGGGTAAAAAGAAGGCGAGCATGTCAGGAAGAACTTTTAATTTGGCATCCTCAAGATGTGGGTCTTTTGCTAATTTCAAGAGCAGAGAGATGCTCGCTAGAATAGGAACCAATTAGTTGTTTATGGAAACGCAATCATCATTGAATGCTATTCTCCAACAGAATCATCTGATGATGCAGCAAAGGACCAGTTCTACAATACTTTACAAGATATGTTGTCAAGAAAGAGTTACCATGTCACTGGCTACTTGAATGACCATGTAAAGTACTTTATCCAGTTCTGTGAAGTTAACAGCCTCTATATTAGCACTTCAACTTTTCAACATGGTCATATCCACTAGACTGACCACCGAGCTATAACCAAGAATCTGAGAGTCAGTTTACATCCAAATAGTGAGATCTGATGACATGGATTCAGATCACCATCTTATGATCACAAGGCGGTGGAAGTTGGGAGGTAAATCAGGAGGAAAGTAAGCTACAAGAAGAGCTATGTTATGTCTGTTGGAGGACCGAGGCCTTCCATGCCTATCAGCTGAAGAAGACAATATCTATAAGGTGTAAACGTGCTTGTCTATTTGGAGGTTCCATCAACGGTTCGAATGATATAGACGCTGAATTAAAAAGCATCGCCATTGTGTCCTCGGCTTTCACACGACTGTCAAAGGTTTGGCTTGATCCGAACATCGAATTGCTACTTGGTGTAATAATACATGCAAATTAAGATAATTTCCTATGCAGATAAATAATACGTTGTGTGTTCTTCAAAACACACTTCTACTTCGCAAACATCATAAAACCTGTGACTACACTGTTTTGAGATTTTTTGTTATTTTTTTAATACTGTTCACGTTTTTTTTAACGAATTTATATTTATACCATCGACGTCAACGTCTGATTGGTTCCTTATCAGTTATGTACAAACTATGTAATACTTCTGAGCACCCTTTAAATTATCTACTTCCTTTATGCCATTTTATCATTAAAATTACCAGGAATTATCTCGGTGTGCTCTGACACCTATTCAAGAATGTACCTGGCATGATTAAAGATTATTCAGATTTTTGTACTGATTTTCACAATGACCACTTACCAATAAAATATCATCCGACAATTATGTATTGACTGCTAGCTGCGGTAGAGGTTCTTGGCAACCTAAAGTTACGCAATGTTACCTAGTACAGAGAGTACCTACAAGGGAACAAGCTGATGAACTTTCTTGATGTCACTTGTTTGAGACAAATGATACAACAGTATCTGTAGCTCTTTTGGGACAAAAATAATTCTCCTCGTAAGATTATAGGACATGTATTCCCTTCTTTTCATTTGAATTTTATGGTATTTCACTAATGACAAATAATTAAGAAGTATAAATATAACTTTGAGTCTCACCTCTTTTATGACTGAATAAAGATATGATACTATATGTCTATTAAACTGTAAAAGCTTATCAAGTCAAAATGGAGATACAGACGGCTAAAACAGTTTAATCCAAAATGATGATATGTGTTGAAACCTTTTGTATGGGAGAGATTCCCATAGACGCACTTCTCTCGGACATAAACCACAATTTCTCTAATAAGAACGTTATTGGGGTCCCTTCTAAATTTCTTCATATATTATAATTTTTCGATTAACATAATTCATCGTTTCCATACGACAATTAAATGGGTGTTGGCATTGGGAACGTTACTACTTTTACACCAGTTTTGAATGTGACAGTTGTCAGACGTCAGTAATTAACAAACAGAACAAAATAAGAGAAGTAGAAAGAAAAGGGGGAGTGAGGGGGGGAAGCATGGGAAGAAACGGAGGAACATAGAAAGGGGAAAATGAATAAGAGGAGGGGGAGAGAGAGAAGGGAAGAGGAAAAAAAGATGGGAGAAAGACAACTGAAAAAGGAGGAATTAAGGGGAAAAGAGAATAGAATAGAGCTTATGAAATGGTTGCAACAATTTTTTGCAGCAACAAATATATAATCAAATGTGATACTTCCACAATAGAGATACCCCCCCCCCCCATCCCCTTCTCTCTCTCTCTCTCTCTCTCTCTCTCTCTCTCTCTCTCTCTCTCTCTCTCTCTCTCTCTCTCTCTCTCTCTCTCTCTCTCTCTCAAGTTTTCCCGAAGGAAAAGAAAGATCTAATAAAAATTGCGTAATTAGCTTTCCATGTTGAAATTAAACCTACAAAACAAATATCAGAACCGATCCGAACACAAGGATTACATTTTTGTTCTCCTGTGTATACAAGAAAAGATTGCACTGATGAAAGAAGCGAAAAGTCTCCACTTGACAACACCAACCTCGAAATGGATGTAAGAATATTACACCAAAAGCATTACATGGGCCGTTTACTCCTTTTTTTTCTCTCTCTCTCTCTTATCCTCTTTCATACGGCAATTGCTGGTAATTATTCCCTTCAGTAAAAGAATATCTTTGCCTTATCACTTACATCTAATTTGTTCATATATAATCACTGGCTCACAGTATCCCTCATCCACTCTCACCAGAACGGATGATTGTGCTTGTAGTTTGCTGTGGTCGTGCCCTTGATGCTGGCAAATCTCTCCTGTTTCTGTGTTATATAGTTTAGTAAAGATCATCTAATTATGGTAGTGCAAAACACAAAAATAGCATTAATTTTCTTATCATTACTAACATTATGTAGTGATTTTTCGTCTGTCTCCCCTGGAGATGTTAATGTTAACCC
>NW_028234414.1:4435216-4445216 GCF_977035675.1 Penaeus japonicus | reverse complement strand
CAGCTGACACAAACGTGCCACGTTTTTGCGTCCTAGATTACCGCATTCGTGACATGAACACGACATGGACACAACATGAACATGACATGGCCACGACACGCAGAAAACGTCCAAGAATACGGCTGTAAATGTCACCAGAGGGATTGCCAGGGACACTGATGTTTCAATATTGTTTCCTTGCTCAAGATACGTGTCTGCAAAGTCAGTGTTTAATTTTGGTTTTAAATGAGGTAGGCCATACCTTTACTAGCGTTATCGAGGACGACTGTGCTTGGTCGACCGCTACAATCTGGTATTTTTAGGATCGAATTTAGTAGCTTCATTTTTTTTATCTTTATCCTTTTTTCTTTCAATTACTCTTTGCTCTAATATAACGATAATCAGCGCATTTAACTATAGTCCTTTTCATCATAAGAATGGTTCTAATTTGTATGTTTATCATCTTTGGTATTTTTAGGATCGTATTTAGTAGTTTATCCTCTAATATAACGATAATCAGCGTATTTGGCAAAAATCCTTTTCATTATCGGAATAGTACTAATTTGTATTCTAATCTTCTTTGGTATTTTTTGGATTTTTTTTTTTCTCTCTCTTAATTTCTTTTTGCTCTAGTATAACGATACTCATCAAATATAACTGTAGTCCTTTTCATTATCAGAATAGTTCTAATTGGTATTTTCTATCGTCTTTAGTATTTTTAGGATCATGTTTAGTTGTTGCATTTTTCCCCTTTTTCACTGAATTCCTTTTTGCTCTAATATAACAATATTCAGCACATTTAACTATACTCCTTTTCATTATCAGAGTGGTTCTAATTTGTATGTTTCTAATTTTTATCTTAATCATCATTGGTATTTATAGGATCGTTGTTGTTGTTTTTCTGTATTTATTTCCCCTTTTTTCTCTCAATTCCTTTTTGCTCTAATATAACGAAAATCAGCGCATTTAACTGCAATCCTTTTCATTATCAGAAGAGTTCTAGTTTGTATTTATCATCATCTTTGGTATTTTTAGGATCGTACTTATTAGTTATCAGCTCATTTAACTATACTCTTTTTCATTAACAGAACATTTTTTTTTTTTATTTCTATAATCTTTGGTATTTTCAGGATCAACTCATTGTTGTATTTTGTTGTATTTCCCCTTTTTTATTTCCTTTTTGCTCTAATGTAACGATAATTAGCGCATTTAACTATACTCCTTTTCATTATCAGAATGGTTGTAATTTCTATTTTAATCATCTTTGGTATTTTTAGGATCATATTTTGTAGTTGTATTTTCTTCTTTTTTTTTCATTCCCTTTTTTTCTCTCAATTCCTTTTTGCTCTAATATAACGATAATGAGCAATTTAGATATAATGCTTTTCATTATCAGAGTGGTTCTACTTTGTATTTTAATCATTATTGTTATTTTTAGTTGTATTTTTCCCCCGTTTTTCTCTCAATTCCTTTGTGCTCCTCTCTAACGATAATCAACGGATTTAACTATACTCCTTTTCATTATCAGAACATCTCTAATATGTGTTTCTAATAGTATTTTTAGGGTCGTATTTTGTAGTTGTAATTTTTATTCGTTCTCCTTTTTTTCTCTGAATTCCTTTTGCTCTAATATAACGATAATCAGAGCATTTTTATTATGAGGACAGTTTTAATTTTTATTTTTTGTCATTTTTGGAGTATACTCAAAAAGGAGGAAAATTAAATACGATCCGAAAAATATCAAAGATGATTCAAATTAGAACCATTGTGATAAAGAAAAGAATTACAGCTAAATACGCTGATAATCGTTATATTAGAGCAAAAAGGAATGGTTAGAGAAAAGCGGAAAGAAAAATATAGAACTATCAAATACGATCCTAAAAATACCATAGATGAAAAAAAAAATACAAATTAGAACTATTATGATAATGAAAAGGATTGATTATAGGTTAATGCGCTGATTATGGCTATATCAGAGAAAAAAACAAAATGAGAAAAAAAGTCAAGAAAAAATGGAACTACTAAATACGATCCTATAAATACCAAAGATGATAAAAATACAAATAAGAACCATAGTGATAAAAAAAAGGAGTTTAGTTAAATGCACTGGATATAGGAGAATAAATAAAAAAAATATAAAAAAAGATGATGAAACATAGAAATAAGAACTGTTCTCATAATAAAAATGATTACAGTTAAATGCGCTGATTATCGTTATATTAGAGCAAAAAGGAGTTGAGAGAAAAAATGGAAAGAAAGAAAAAAAACACACAATTACTAAATATGAGCCTAAAAATACCAAAGACAATAAAAATATAAATTAGAACCTCTCTGATGACGAAAAGCAGTATGGTTAAATACACTGATTTTGATTTTATTAGAGCGAAATGGAATTATAAGAATAAAGGTGAAAGAATATGAATAAGAATATTCTGATAATGAAGAGGATTACAGTTAAATGCGCTGATTATCGTTATATGAGAGGAAAAATTAATTTAGAGAAAAAAGGGGAAAAAACAACGATTCTAAAAGTGCCAAAGAGGATTAAAATACATATTAGAACCATTCTAATACTGAAAAGGATTATAGCTTAAGGCACTGATTGTCGTTATATTTGAGCAAAAAGGAGATGAGAGAAAAATGGAAATAATAAAAATGCAAGTAATAAATACGATCCTAAAAATACCAAAGCTGATAAGAAAATACAAATTATAACTGTTCTCATAATGAAAAGGATTACAGTTAAATGCGCTGATTATCGTTATATTAAAGAAAAAATAAATGAAAGGAAAAAAAAGGAAAAAATAAAACAACGATCCTAAAAATACCAAAGATAAACATGCATATTAGAATATTCTGATAATGAAGAGGATTATAGCTAAATGCGCTGTTTATCGTTATATTAGAGGAAAAGAGGAATTGAGAGAAAAAAGGAAAATAAAAAAAACATAATTACTAAATACGAGCCTAAAAATACAAATTAGAGCCGTTCTGATAATGAGATGGTTTATGGCTAAATGCGCTGATTATCGTTATATTAGAGGAAAAAGGTATTGAGAGAAAAAAAGGGGTAATTTAAAAAATGCAAGTAATATATACTATCCTGAAAATACCAAAGATAATAAAAAAAAGTGCAAATTAGAACTATTCTGATAATGAAAAGGATTACATTTAATGCGCTGATTATGAGAATGGTTCAAATTAGTAGATTATTTCTTGGATCGTATCTTTTGTATCTTTTCTTCTTTTCCCCTTTTTATCTCAATTCATATTTGATCATATATAACGATGATCAGCGTATTCAGCTATAATCCTTTTTATTATCAGAAGGGTTCTAATATGTAACTTAATCATCTTGGGGATTTCTTATCGTTATTTTTTTTCCCCTTTTTTTTCTCTCAATTCCTTTTTGCTCTAATATAACGATAATCAGCGCATTTAACTATAATCCTTTTCATTATAAGAATAGTTATAATTTGTATTTTTTAGGGTCGTACTTAGTAGCTGCATTTTTCCCCCTTTTTTTTTCTTCCAATTCCTTTTTGCTCTAATATAACGATAATCAGCATCATTAGCTACAATCCTTTTAATTATGAGTTTTATTATGCATGATCTCTTTCTCCTTTTTTTCTCTTCATTCTTTTTTTGCTCTAATATCACAGTGATCAGCGTCTTTAGCTATAAGACTTTTCACTATCAGGATGGATGTTATTTATATTTGTATATCAATTTATAGAATCGTTCTAGATATTAGTATTTTTTCCTTTTCCTTTTATAACACTTTTCTTTTTCTTTTTTTTCCTCTAATATAACGGTAATAAGCACATTTAGTTATTGTCGTTTTCATTATGAGAATTATTTTGATTAGTATTTCTATGATCGTATTTAGTGGTTCTATTATTTTTTTCTTTCCCTTTTTTCTCGCAATTACTTTTTGCTTTAAAAACCGATAATCATTTGATTTAGCTATCATCCTTTTCATTATCAAAATGATTTTAATCTGTATTTTTATGATGTTATGTTTTTTTATGAACGTATTTAGTAAATGTATTCTTTTTTTTTTTCATTCTCCTTTTTTCTCTCAGTAATCAGCGCATATAGCTATATCGTCGAGTTTCTCTCCCAGTGTTTTCAATTTCCTACACAGCTAATAATATACTGAAGTACTATGGAACCCTGCATGTCATTGTTTTTTTTTTTTTTTTTTTTTTTTTTTTTTTTTTTTTTATTATTATTATTATTATTATTATTATTATTATTATTATTATTATTATTATTATTATTATTATTATTATTATTATTATTATTATTATTATTATTATTATTGTGATTTGCGACACCCTATATAATTCCCACGCTCGCTCTCTCTTATTCGTAATATTCGTACTTGCCATTCCAAGCGAAAAAAGAATGTCAATACGAGTAACAAATACAAATTCGGTGAAAGAGTTTATTAGCGTTTGCTTGTTTCTATAACTTGTTTGATTGCTTCAAGGACATGTCTGTCTTTTCGCGTTATTGTTTCTCACAATACATTTACTAAGTATAAGGATTTTTTTCATGCGATGCAACTAAAAGAAACAAGGGATCCTACCTCTCGCATTATTCTCAACCGATGATGTGTCTGAAGCTTTTACCATGTCCACGCAGCTTCATCTAAGTTTCGTAAATCATAAGGTTTTGAAAGTGCTAATACATTTGCTGCCAAAGGTAATTTTACTCAATAAAAAAGCGAACATGAACCAAGGGAGATAATTTTACACCGCCTCCTATTTCATACTGATTAAGATTGTCATTCATAATCATTTAAAATCGTTCGTTATAGTATATTCATGGAAAAGAAGAAGGTAGAAAACTGAATGTCTTATCATAGTGGCGGTTTGCCTTCAGTGTTGACATGGAAGATGGCAAGTCATTTTCTTTAGAAATATGGATTATTTCTTAGAATATATATATATAATATATATATATACATACATATATGCATATATATGCATATATGTATATATATATGCATATATGTATATACCTATATATGTATATATATGCATATATGTATATGTATATATGTAAATATATTTATGTATATACATACACATATATCCTTAAATAAATATATGCATATATATACATATATGCATGTATATATAACTATATGTGCATAAATATACATATATGAATATATATACATATATATAAATGTAAATATGCATACATATAAACATATATATACCTATATACATATATATATATATAAAATATATATATATATGATATATATATATATTTATATATATAGATATATATCTATATGTATATATATATGCATATATATATATATATATGCATATATATGCATATATATATATATATATGCATATATATGCATATATATATATATATATATATACATATACATATACATATATATATATGCATATATGTATATATATGCATATATGTATATATATGCATATATATGCATATATATATATATATGTATATATGTATATACATATATGTATATATGTATATGTATATATGTATGTATATATATATGTGTATATATGTGCATATATGTATATATATGTATATATGTATATATGTATATATATGTATATATATGTATATGTATACATATATGTATATATATGCATATATATACATATACATATATGTATATATATGTATATATATGCATATATATACATATATGTATATGTATACATATATGTATGTATATGCATATATATACATATATGTATATATATGTATATATATGTGCATATATGCATATATATCATATATGCATATATACATATATATGCATATATACATATATATGCATATATACATATATATGCATATATTCATATATACATATATATGCATATATGCATATATACATATATATGCATACATGCATATATACATATATATGCATATATGCATATATATGCATATATGTATATATGCATATATAGATATATATGCATATATGCATATATACATATATATGCATATATGTATATATATGTATATATATGCATATATGTATGTATATGTATATATGTATATATATGTATATATGCATATATGTATATATGTATATATATGCATATATGTATATATATGTATATATGCATATATATACATATACATATATATATGCATATATATACATATACATATATATATGCATATATATGCATATATATACATATACATATATATATGCATATATATACATATACACATATATATGCATATATGTATATATATGTATATATGCATGTATGCATATATATGTATATATGCATATATATACATATATGCATATATATGAATATATGCATATATACATATATATACATATATGCATATATACATATATATGCATATATATACATATATGCATATATATGCATATATATGCATATATATACATATATGCATATATATGCATATATATACATATATGCATATATATACATATACATATATATACATATATGCATATATATGCATATATATACATATACATACATATACACACATATACATATATATACACACATATACATATATATACATATACATATATATATATATATGCATATATATGCATATATTCATATATACATATATATGCATATATGCATATATACATATACACATATATATACATATACATATATATACATATATGCATATATATGCATATATGTATATATGCATATATATGCATATATATACATATACATATATAAGCATATATATAGACATATATACATATATACAGGCATATATACATATATAAGCATATATATATACATGTATAGGCATATGTATACATATAGGCATATGTATACATATATAGGCATATGTATACATATATAGGCATATGTATACATATATAGGCATATATATACATATATAGGCATATATATACATATATAGGCATACATATATATATACATAAAAATATATTGGCATATATTCATATATATGCATATATATACATATAAGCATATATATACATATAAGCATATATATACATATAGGTATATATATACATATAGGCATATATATACATATAGGCATATACATGCATATATAAGCATATATATCCATATACATATATATACATATATATATATATGTATATATTATATATATAATGTATATATATGTATACATATATATACATATACATATATATGCATACACTTATATATACATATATGCATACAAAAATGCATATATATGCATATATATGCATATATATGCATACATATATACATATATATGCATACATATATACATATATATGCATACATACATACATATATACATATACATATATATGCATACATATATACATATACATATATATGCATACATATATACATATACATATATATATATATGCATATATATGCATATATATACATATACATATATATACATATACATATATATACATATACATATATATACATATATGCATATATGTATATATATGTATATATATGCATATATATGCATATATATGCATATATATACATATATATACATATATATACATATATATGCATATATATGCATATATATGCATATATATGCATATATATACATATATATGCATATATATGCATATATATGCATATATATACATATATGCATATATATGCATATATGTATATATATATGCATATATGTATATATATATGCATATATGTATATATTTATGCATATACATACACATATATATACATGTATATATATACATATACATATATATACATGTATATACATATATATACATGCATATACATGTATATAGATATACATATATATACATATATGCATATATATACATATATACATATATACATATATACATAGTTTAATGGACGGCATCCTCGGCAACCTCCCCTATTGTGCCTGTTACATAGATGACATCCTCATCATCCCCAGGAACTCCACCGAACACCCTGAACACATCTGGAAAGTTCTGTGACTCCCACGGGACAACTGATTAGTTGTGCATTGCATTGGTTGTGCACCTCTACTGTGGAATTCCTCAGTCACAAGATCTCAGCCACACCTGCACCCATCCTTCCAATGTGGAGGCAGTTGAGAACTTTCTGACGCCTGCCACCAATCAATCAATCAATCAAGCAGCTGACACCACCGCCCCCTCCCCAGCATGGCCAACACAATGGGACCCCTTTACAACGCCCTTGCCGGGAAGCCAAGGCACCTGGAATGAGGCACTGATCAGCAACAAGTATTTGATGCCACTAAGGGCTCCCTCGCATCAGCTACAGCATTTCCCTTTCACCCTCACCATGGACGCCAGCAACTCTTAGTTCGGGTGGTCATCAAGTAATCCGTCAACAACAAACCCCTCCCACCTGGTTTCTTCAGATGGTTTCTTCAGTTTCTTCAGAGTTGAACTACAACACCTTCGACTAGGAACTACTCACTGTCTACCTTGCTGTTCGCCACTTTAGTTTCCTGCTCGAAGGCACCTCACCAGCTTTACCATCTGAACAGACCTGAACATTGACCCCTGATTCACGCTTTCACCAAGACTGGTGGTGCCTGGTGATGCTTTTCTGCCTACCAATAACACCTCTCCAGCATTACCGAATTCAATTGCTCCATGGAATACGTGCTGGGAAAGAGAAATCCAGCTGCCGTTTCAGTGTTCTAGATGACACGACCACTGATCAGGGCCATGCATTCATATCCTTGGGACATCCTTGGGAGAAATGATGGGAATGACCGTTCACCATACCACTACACACTATCTGGATGCCAATGGGATGGTTAGCGCAAACACCGCACATTGAATGCAGCCCCGATGTTCCACTACAATGAACCTACCTGGAAAGCTCATCTCCCTTGGCTCTTCTGTATGCAGATCTCACCCAAGGAAGGACTTCTGTTGTCTCCCACCTAAATGGTTTTCATTGAAGTCCCCTCTGTTCCATTAACGACAACAGCCTCATCAGACTCAGACCCACTGTTGGCAAATATTGCACCTACACGACGTTCACAGATAGCCACAAACGACACCTACCAAAGTCGCTCCATTCCTGCTATTTCTTTGTAAGGAATGCCGCCCACGGGACATCTCTCACTCGCCCTTATTGGGACCCTTATGCTGTCCTTTAATGCTACACCAAGGCGTATTGCCTTAGCATGAACAGCCGCAGCAACTGGGTCTGAATCGATCACCTGAAACCTGCCTACCTGGAAGACGATGAAACCCCTACTCCAGCCCCATCTTCTGTCCGTCAGAGACCCAGGATCAACAGACCAGGCAAGCCCTGCCCTCCTACCGCTTCCTTGCCCTCTTTTCACTCCTTGCAAACTCAGCCACAACTATCCTTCCTTTCTAACTCAGCATGCCTTTATATGTGATTCATTCAAATAAAATTCTTATTTATTTTATCATATATCCTTTCTGGTGCTGACCCAGAAAAAATAAATCCATGGTTTTGATTATGTTGCAAGTTTTTTAACGGGAGGGAGATTGTCAGCTTTGTAAAATCTTGCAGAGAAATGTCCGCCCTGCAGTAACATCAGAAGGAAATTTAACCAGGTACCAAATACAAGTGGGAGAAGAAATGCAAAATACATATGGTAATCAATAATGCCACTCCTTGGGATTATTCCCATGATTTTGGGAGTTTGGGTATAGTCTTAGGATTTTGGGATTTTTATTTGAAAAAGATGAATACCTTGGGATTTTAAGATATTCTAATTCTGCCATAGATCTTGAATGCAGCATGATTTATTTTGTTAAAGTCTATTCAGGTATACCGATAATCGGATAAATATCTCTAAGAAAATACATGAATGATCTGGCTGAGGAAAGCCTAAATACCCTGACGCAAAACGGAAAATATCTCAGTTGAAAATGCATTACATATTACACATTCCGTTCTAGAAAACTAGCTTGAAAGGTTAGGTAGAAAAAAATGCATTATATGTATAACAGGGATAT
>NW_028234414.1:4422716-4425216 GCF_977035675.1 Penaeus japonicus | reverse complement strand
GCTTAACTCTCGATGGGGTAAGGCCGGTCGAAGTCCTCAGTTACTCGCCTGTCTCAATGATTTTTCCTCAAGACATCCACTCGAACCTACCAGGTAATCGCTAGTTTCTTCGTTCCAACCAGAAATTGTAAGGTGTTCTGAACATCCCGGGTAGAGTAACCCTTGACACTCCGTCTTTCCCTCTCCTCCACTTTTCACCTTTCTCCTCCAACAATTCTTTTTTTTTTCTCTCTCTCTTCTCCTATCTTTCCCATCTCATATCCATTATGTCATTTGAATTGATAAATATGAGGAAAAAAAATAATCACCGATAGCAATTTATTTTTCTCAATTGCAGTAATTGTTCCGAGATAAGGTGCAATATTGTTTATGATTAGATAAATTACTTTCCAGATAAGAGCGATTATTACGAATTCCATAAGGAGAGATATCGGAGTTTATCTAACTGGTCTATAAACTT
The DNA here is from genome assembly GCF_977035675.1 of Penaeus japonicus. Lineage (NCBI taxonomy): Eukaryota > Metazoa > Arthropoda > Malacostraca > Decapoda > Penaeidae > Penaeus > Penaeus japonicus. The sequence continues at coordinate 4,424,756 of NW_028234414.1, read as the reverse complement.
CATGCCTCTGCGTAGCCTTGTATAAACGAAGCAAAACGTATGAACTAACAGAAAAAAGAAAAAAGAAAAAAAACAATAGATATATTCATATACATACACGTCTAAATATCTGTGGATATGCATGTATGTATATATATATACATATATATACATACATATATATATATATATATATATATATATATATATATATATATATATATATATATATATATATATATATATATATATGCATATGTGTGCCCGTGTGCGAGTGCATGTACGTGTATGTGTATGTATCTATGTCTATATGTGTGCATGTGTTTATGTATATACATACATGAAATTTTATAGTATATTCATAATATATACATGTGTATGTATATATATTATGTATATACATATATATGCATATAGATACATATAAATACATATATTTCTATATATTTATATATGTATGTATGTATATATATGAATATATACATTTATATATATTTATAAACATATATGCATATATATGTGTATATATGCATATATGCATATACGTATATATATACATATATACATATATACATATATATATACATATATGCATATATATACATATATGCACATATATACACATATATGCATATATATACATATATGCATAAATATAAATAAATCTACATATATATACATATATGCATATATATAAACATATACAATATATATACAACAAATATCCATTAAATATACAACAATCCTATATAAATAAATATAAACTACATATATATACAAACACATATGCATATATATAAAATACAAAAATGTCAAAGCATATCTAATATAACATATAAATATCCATAATTTATTATATATAATATTATATCCATATAAAAAAATACATCCATATTATAAACATAAATATGCATATAAATACATAATTCCAAATACATACATAAAACATAGCGCAAAGTGACGATATATGGGGCGATGGGCGTGAGTAGAGAGGGGCAAGAGAGCACTGGCGAGCTAGACGTCGAGCTAGTGAGTGTTAATCAAGGTATAAAAGATATAACGGTATAATTGAATCAAATTGAACCAAATTAAAAAAATATATCAGTTATATAAACCCTTTATAGAATGCTCTATATTGTCATCTATAATATTGCAATATCCAATACATCATATTGTATATAAATTATTATTATGTTTTATATATATATATAAGTTATATCATGCACTATTAACTATAATTATCAAAATTACAATATCATGTATCACTATACATATGATTTCTCCTATATCGTATACACTTTTAATATATATCATAAATTCATATTACTACGTATATGTCATCATATGAGCTAATATCGATATAATAATACATGTACATATATGTTCTACAATTAGATTAGGGTGGGGGGGGGGGGGGGGGGGGGGTGGGGGGGAGGGGGGGAGGGGGGGGGGGGGTGGTATATGGGAGGGGTAGGTTGGTGGGTGTAGGGGGGGTATATATTGGGGGTTTGGGGTTGGAGCGGAGGGGCTGGAGTTTATATGGGTGTATTTACAGTTTTGCATATATATTCATATATAATATGTGTTACATATATGCATATATATACATCTATATGCATCTACATACACACATATGCATAATGACATTAATAACTATTATACTGACATAGACATCACATTTATAGTGATACTATATACTATAGAACATATTAGTTATATATTGTTATTTACTACTATTATATGATAAGATACATATATCGATGATATAGTGATTATTGTCTATATTCATGAGTATACTTTAGCTCATATGATATACTGGGCATTATGCGTGGTTTATATAATATTATGCTCTATATAAGTATATCATATAATGCATATTATATATATCGATACTAAACATATTGTGATGCATATATACATGTATCAATGTATATGGATCTATTTATAGGTAGTACTATATAGATAGTCCACCCATAAGTATTGATATATATATATTTGCATGTATATGTTTATATATGAAGAGGAATAATGTCTATATGCGTATATACATAATATGTATTA
>NW_028234414.1:4377716-4385216 GCF_977035675.1 Penaeus japonicus | reverse complement strand
ACATACATATTATATATATATAAATATATAATGTTTATATATAAAGTATGTATATATATAATTTATATATATATATATATATATATATATATATATATATATATATATATATATATGGTTTTACATATACATATATATCTATCTCTCTATATAATCACATTAATAATAAGTGAGCACACTAAGGCGCGCGGTTGCGTGGGCAGACTTCGGATCCATATAAAAGGGGCGAGTTCTAGCAGGTAGCAACATTCTTCCTGTGTCCACCTCACTCTGCAAGTAAGTTCTCTCTTCGGGAGTTTGGTTCTGCATATTTTGAATTAGATGAAAAGGTATTGCTACCAATCATTTTCTTTCCCTAAACCGACATCGTCATTTTGGGATTGTTTTAAAATTGCTCGTACTTTAAAATCTTGTAAGATAATTATCAAGTTTCCTCAGGAAGAGAGAGCATTAACCAAAATATCCACATATTTTCGCAGGATGTGCCGCGCTGCAGTGCTGTTGTTTCTTATGTTGGCGGTGGCAGCTGTCATGGTGACAGAAGCGCAAAGAGAGCCTACAGCTTCAAAGTGTCAGGTGCAGAACGTCAGAGTTCAAAAGTTGGCATGAGATAATGGGCATAACCTTCTTGGCATGGGAAAGTCTGAACAAATAACAGTATTCTTAATGTCATTATCATTATTCTGCTGTACCATATCACTTTCTTTGTTCTGGTAAACTTTATGTAGATTCTTAGGTTATTTTTGAAGTGGATCTTAGGCTGGTAGATAGTGATTCATAATGAATCATTGATAATGTAGGAAAACAGATAGCTTTATAAAGTGTGGGATTTACTGACAGCATCCCATTATTTTTATATTCGATTTGCCATTATGAATTGCTTTGTGCGGAGTGATATTGGCAAGGATTTTACAGTACAAACAATTATCCTGATAGGAGTGATGCTATGGTCTATTCTTCCCACTTCTATGTATCACAATCTTGACATACACCATCTCTCTTCCTCAGGCTGCAACAGAACTGGCAATACAGATCTTGCAGGCAGTGAAGGGTGCTCACACTGGGGTAGCCGCAGGACCCCACAAAAGGAACTCAGAGCTCATCAATTCCCTCTTGGGCCTCCCCAAGTTCATGATCGACGCTGGCAGGAGGTGATGAGATGCCTCCTTTCAGGATAATTAGAACACTGAGCCCAAATTCTCATGAACTAGCCATAAGTTTACAAGTTCCTTTTACTAGGACTGTATTACAGGATATACTCCTGGAATTTCTGTTACTTTGATGTACAAACTCTGAGCATTACTGCATGACTTTACCGAGGTGCAACAATAAAAAGCAAATGTAATCTTCTACCTGATTTACCTTTAATTTAATGACATCAGCAATGGGATTTATATGTGGCAGCTTTGAACACACGAGGAAAAGTAGTTCATGGTATATTAGAGCAATACATCAGAGTAAGAGACGAAAGAGAGAGAGAGTGAGAAATGTGCTAGAAGCACATGACGGTGCGTAATACATACACAGGTGCCACGTGGCGATGCGTTAGCCACCACATGATGCCTCCTTTTACGAATCAAGCGGTCATGATTAGACGCAGAAAACAGAGCCCACATTCCCATGAACTAGCCATGAGTTTACCATAATTTCTGTTTTACTTTGATGTACAAATTCAGAGCATTATTGCATGATTTTGTCTAGTTGTAACAATAAATGAAATCTTTGATGATAATTAAATCTTTAGTGTTTATTCAACGAAAACAGATTAAAGTTAAAGTATGGTATGTGTATGTGTCAGCGAGAGACACACACATCAAAGAATCTGTAGTCGGCAGATGTGAGTTCAGGGGGAATATGACTGGGATCAATCTCTGAGGCAACTGGTGGATTGGCTGAAAAGCATAGTAGTGACAAATATTACATTAAGGGCCTGTTTACAGGAGGTGCTTTCCAACGCGCGTTAGCAAACGCGGCATTAGAAACTACCGCTCACACGAGGCGCTTTCAAACGCGGCGTCAACGCGACGCTTGTGTTTGTGCGTGCGTTATATGTGTGTCTGTGCCAAACAATGCAGAGAGCAACAGACAGTTCCGACCAGGATGGATGTAGAAGAGGTAGCATGTGCTTGGGTCTTGCATTGCCGTTTGAAGCAGCGCAAGCGGCGAGAATATATATATATATATTTATTTATTTATTTATATATATATATTTATCTATATAGTATATATATATATAAAGTGATTGAAAACTTCCTCCACGTGGAGTATCTTAGGGGTTGCCATAGTAACGCGCATTCTCTCTCATTGGTAGCAGCCCAGCCAACTAGAGAGCGCGCTGCTTTCAAAACGCGGCGTTACCAGGGGACGCGGGGCCGCGTCACGTGACCGGTTCCATAGACTACCATTGACTTTGCTAACGCCGCGTTTGCTAGCGCACGTTGGAAGCGCCTCGTGTAAACAGGGCCTAATAAGGGATAGCAGTATTTCTGAATGGGGAATACAATATCACCTATATCCATTATTTTCTAATGTATCATCTGTGAAACATATTATTTATCATTTGAAAGAGAAATATACGCTCAAGAGGATGATTTACAGTTTGACGACAAAACGGTATAAAAAATATATATATAATTTTTGTTTTTCTATTAATCGACACAACTTTGCTGTGTTACACAACAATGAACCCAACTCAACTTTTTTCACTGCCCTTTATTCACCTTCCTACTGAGTTAACTCATGGGCATAACTTCCAAATGTATCCAGGTATGGAGTTTCCAAACGCCAGACTATTTCATGTAACTTGCCAAACGCCCAAGAATGCAGGTTTTATCCATTTGTTGACGTGATATATCATGCCTCTAGTGATGTGAGAAAACGTAATGGAAAATTCAAAGGCTATTTTGACGAGGGAATAAGTGCTATTTATGTGGAAAGTATTGACAATGAGGCAGTTAAAACACTCCAATGCAATGAGAGAACGGTTACCCATTCACACCGGTGAGGGAAAGCTGGATATCGATACCCAGAAAATCACTGGAACATCTGCACGTAACCTTTTGAGCATTCTAAGTATCAACCATGTACCACTCACCCTTTGTGAGAAGTGAAGAAAAACACACACAAAATAACATTTCACTGGTTATATCGGTGACTAGTAGTGAAGTGAAGAGGCAACAACATAACCAATACAGTTAACAAAAAATTCCACACAAAATTAAAGAAAGATTCCATAAATCACAAACAAACTTGGTAGAGAGTAACCCATGACAACACCTGGAGTACCCCCAGGGGTACACGTACCCCTGGTGGAAACGGCCTGCTTTATACAAAACGAACCTAAATATATGTACTTAAATATATATATATATATATATATATATATATATATATATGTATATACATATATATATATGTATATATATATATATATATATATATATATATATATATATATACTGGATATATATATATATATATATATATATATATATATATATATATATATATATATATATATATATATATATGCATGTATATGAAAGAAAATCTTATATATGTTATATATATATATATATATATATATATATATATATATATATATATGTACATATATATATATTTATATATATATGTATATATATACATATATATATATATATATATATATATATATATATATATATATGTATGTATATGTGTGTATATATATGTATATATATGTGTGTATATATATATGTATGTATAATATGTATATATATAAATATATATATATATATATATATATATATATATATATATATATATAAACACATATATGCGTGTGTGTGTGTGTTTATGTATATATTAATATTTGCTTGTAGAGTTTGCTGTTAACGTCCCATCGCCCTGTTCCTGGACTAATACTTATTATCGGGTAATGAAACTGCCCGTACTGCACACACACGTGACTATTGAATACCTGCCTTATTTTCATCGTTTTTAATGTTAATTCGTTTCACAAAATGTCTCTTTCCCTGAAGGTTCCCCATAATCTGACGTTGACACATTTACCAAATGTAAGTCTATATTTGATATTTTTCATTCTTTATATATGAACAGATTTTCAAAACTGTTTCTCAGCGAAGTTAGTACGGTACATTGTCACTGGATTGACCCGATACGTGGTCACAGGCGGTGTGCTCCTGACACGTGGCAATGTTTTTTATTCTTAAACTTTTTGCCCGACACACACACACAAATCTATTCATTTTTTATTTGAATATAATACACATAAGCGTGTGCACATAAATGGAGGATAATAGTTTATGCACTTGAAATGATTGGATTTCCTCATTCCTTATCATCAGTCTTTCCTCAGTCTCTCTCTCTCTCTCTCTCTCTCTATCTATCTATCCATCTCTCTCTCTTTTGTGAGGTTGGGATCCTTCTCCTCCCTTCTTGCTCCTGTCCTCATCCTACAACCTTTGTCCTGTTTCTGACACCTGCACTCACTCCTGAGACCTGCACCCACTCCTGTGGTCTTAACCCCAACCCTGTAACCTCTGCCTTGTTGTCCATTCTCACCCTCACCCTGCATTTTCATCCTGATCCACGCCTCCTCACCCTGTTCTACGCATCCTCACCCTGTTCCATGTACCTTCACCTCCGTTTTCTTCGTATCCTTTCCCATTTTCTTCGTATCCTCTCCCGTTTTCTTCGTATCCTCTCCCATTTTCTTCGTATCCTCTCCCGTTTTCTTCGTATCCTCTCCCGTTTTCTTCGTATCCTCTCCCGTTTTCTTCGTATCCTCTCCCGTTTTCTTCGTATCCTCTCCCGTTTTCTTCGTATCCTCTCCCGTTTTCTTCGTATCCTCTCCCGTTTTCTTCGTATCCTCTCCCGTTTTCTTCGTATCCTCTCCCGTTTTCTTCGTATCCTCTCCCGTTTTCTTCGTATCCTCTCCCGTTTTCTTCGTATCCTCTCCCGTTTTCTTCGTATCCTCTCCCGTTTTCTTCGTATCCTCTCCCGTTTTCTTCGTATCCTCTCCCGTTTTCCTCGCATCTTCACGCCCTAATCCTCATCCTTCCATTTCTCTCCCTAGCTTATGAAATCTTTCCTCCTTTCCACAGGTCCATCATGAAGACCCGCCACTGTAATTCATAGGTTACACACGCCCCCCCCCCCCCACACACACACACACATACACACATGCATATAAACATTTGCTACAGACATCATATTACCTGTCTTAGCCACCTGTACTTTCCTTTTGACATTCCTTTTTATGTTTTTGTTTTAATTTGGTTTTCGTTTTATGTTGCTGTTATTATTATTATTTTTTTTTTTTCATTTTAAGTAAAGGCTGTCACAGTTCATCTCAAGTGACATACTGTGTAATCAGATTTTATCATTGTATTGTTTTATTTAACTTTATGTATGTACTTTTGGGTGGATTTTACGTTCGGTAATTAGCTGTATCACCTTCGGTTTAATTGAAATGATCTTTTATTACCATTTTTCTTTTTTATATAATTTTATTTACTAGTTAGCAAAAGTAGGTTCATCTTGTGGCGTTCTTTCACTTTCGCCTGCAACCTTTTTGTATTAAGCTCTCCCTAATTCTATGTTTTATATATTTTACTCTATTTTGTTGTCTTTTATGCTTTCACCTGAGCCTGTTGATATAAGTTTGCTTATCTTTTATATCTTTAAAGTCTTTTAGTCACTACATTTTTTGAAATTCCACTTCATGTTGTATTAGTTTTATGTATTTTCTAATGGGATTAACTTTTTTTATTCACCATAACTTATTTTAAAAATATTTTTCCATATTAGAAATGCTGACACTGTAATAATGTTATTATTGTCTGATTAATTGAAAAAAAAAAAGTACAGGGTTCGCAAATCCCCTCAATTATGAAAATATAAAGAGTGTCAGCCTGACTTCGGAGTGGTCAATACCATTCCTCAGAGATAGCCTGGAGTGCCCCAGCCGGAAATCATCACAAAGCCCCTATGTGAGCCCCTATTCCTTGTACATTACTTGCCACAGTTACTATTATCACTTTCATTGGCTTTGATACTGCTGTTATTACTAATGTCACTTTTGCCATATTTTTTTCTTGTTACTTCTCTGACAGTAACCTCTACACCGGAAACCGATTAATCGAATATGGAGATAATTGTTGTTGTTGTTGTTTATTTTTTATTTTTTATTTTTTTTTTTTTGGGGGGGTGGATGGACTAAACGGAGCCCAGTTGTGGCCCCTAAACCCTTACACTCTCTCTCTCTCTCTCTGTGTGTGTGTGGTACCACAAATAGGTGTTCAGCAAAAGCCAAATAAGTCTTGATGCCTTAACTGGAGATGACAGCACCGAAGGAAATAGTTATAATTGCTGTGGGCCGTCGATGTTAGGGTATTTCACGGTTGAAGGGGCGGCTCCATACAGAGTGACTGCCCATGGCCTGTGGCGATAGAGCTCAAGCAAGTGTGAGGCCTGGTCATGAACATCTGACCTCGCACGGCTTGGGCTAACAATAGGTTTCTGGTCGGCTTTCCTTCCTCCGCATTGTCACCATGTAGGGAATCATGTGGTGGCTAACGCATCGCCACGTGGCACCTGTGTATGTATTACGCACCGTCATGTGCTTCTAGCACATTTCTCACTCTCTCTCTCTCGTCTCTCACTCTGATGTATTGCTCTAATATACCATGAACTACTTTTCCTCGTGTGTTCAAAGCTGCCACATATAAATCCCATTGCTGATGTCATCAAATTAAAGGTAAATCAGGTAGAAGATTACATTTGCTTTTTATTGTTGCAACTCGATAAAGTCATGCAGTAATGCTCAGAGTTTGTACATCAAAGTAACAGAAATTCCAGGAGTATATCCTCTAATACAGCCCTAGTAAAAGGAACTTGTAAACTTATGGCTAGTTCATGAGAATTTGGGCTCAGTGTTCTAATTATCCTGAGAGGAGGCATCTCATCACCTCCTGCCAGCGTCGATCATGAACTTGGGGAGGCCCAAGAGGGAATTGATGAGCTCTGAGTTCCTTTTGTGGGGTCCTGCGGCTACCCCAGTGTGAGCACCCTTCACTGCCTGCAAGATCTGTATTGCCAGTTCTGTTGCAGCCTGAGGAAGAGAGATGGTGTATGTCTAGATTGTGATACATAGAAGTGGGAAGAATAGACCATAGCATCACTCCTATCAGGATAATTGTTTGTACTGTAAAATCCTTGCCAATATCACTTCGCACAGAGCAATTCATAATGGCAAATTGAATATGAAAATAATGGGATGCTGTCAGTAAATCCCACACTTTATAAAGCTATCTATTTTCCTATATTATCAATGATTCATTATGAATCACTATCTACCAGCCTAAGATCCACTTCAAAAATAACCTAAGAATCTACATAAAGTTTACCAGAACAAAGAAAGTGATATGGTACAGCAGAATAATGATAATGACATTAAGAATACTGTTATTTGTTCAGAATTCCCATGCCAAGAAG
>NW_028234414.1:4370216-4372716 GCF_977035675.1 Penaeus japonicus | reverse complement strand
CAAACATGACTAATGTGCGTCGGTCAGTTCTGTCGAGCTCTTATTAAGCGACTTTGTTAGGCAGTTTCTGAAGACTACGAATTACTGATTGCGTTGACTAGTTCTACATGTATTTCTGAAAAGACTGAAGAAGCCTCGTCAGAAATAGCAGGCAAAAAAATAATTTTTAAAGTTCATTTGGCATCTCTTAACCTAATGGCACCGGGATATCTGTAGGCCTGGATAGGCTTCCTTCTGTGAATGCAATTTCTTTTCCCGGCCGCTGTGTCTCGTGGCCTTTTGATTAGTTGAGATTGCAGATCCTTAAAAGGAGATGGTATTAGATACTGTTCTTTAAAAAAAGATATATACAGGGTATTATGAAATTAGAATAGAGGCATATATTCTCTTTGTAACAGGGCAGCCTTTTGAAAACAAACGACTTTAATCAGCAATAGTTTTTAAGATTATTTAATACGTACATTTGTCCATATCTCATAACATGGCATATTCAATTACGTGCGCGCGTGTGGTGTGTGTGTACGTGTAGGTGCACGTGTGTGTGGGGCTACGTGTAACATGTACCATGGATAAAGGGTGGGAAAAGGGGGAACTGAAGTAATACTTGCATTCGTTTACTCTAAAGTTCAATTCACGCTGTAAGAACAATTGAAAAAGGTATTCTTTCAGTCATTACTAAGTAAAGAAAACTGTCTTTTCATTTGATTCAGGGCAAAAAGACGTCGTTTTGCTTAAGATAAGGGATATTATTGTTGAAAAGTGTCCGCATTACTTCTTTCTTCTTTAAAACAAGATGTTTTTGGTATAATAACATTTGTCCCTTTGTTATAGGGCTGTTTTTTAACGATATGCTTTTATAAACAAAGTGTATTTACTAATTTACTTTACAGCTAAAAGAAGAGGGAATTAAAGTAATAATGACATTAGTTTTACTATAAATGACAATAAAAAATGTAAGATAACCATAATCAGGGAAAGAAAAAGTCTCCTTTTAATCAGTATCAAGAAAAATGTGTCGTTTTAATCATTATCAAGAAAAAGGTCTTCTTATATCTCATGTAATAAAAAGAATGACCAAAATCGTAAACTTGCTGTATATGCTCACACTATATAAGCGAGATTTTCACGAGTAATTTTCATTTTCATTCTAATTATTTGTAGAAAATGAGAAGAAAGTATCATCATTTTCCCCCAAGAACCTATCCTTTCGCAAACTCTATTTACATTGCAGATAATATATAATTTCTTACGGATGTACAAAATTAGGTTTAATATCATGGGGACATTAATTTTTCAGTTTAATATTTGATGTCACGCTGAAAAAAGTCATTGTATAGGAAGCACAACATAGCATGTGGGAACAAGCTTCTTTCTTCATTCAAGATATGACCACTATGGCTGCTACATTTGCTTCGTTTATTTGTTCATCTTCTATGCGAGCATTTATACATGTGATTATTATGAACGTTGATGAGGGGGGGGAGAACTGGAAGTGTGCACTTGCGTCCATATGCGTACTACTTATATATATATATATATATATATATATATATATATATATATATATATATATATATATATACATATACACATATATATACATATTAATGTATATACATATATATGTATATATTTACATATAATTAATATAAACATATACATACATAAACATATATATGTATATGTATATATGTATATATATATGTATATATATGTATATGTATATATATATGTATATATACATATATATATATATATATATATATATATATATATATACATATATATATATATATATTGTATGTGGAGTCTAGCAAGGGGAAGCTGAACTTCAGAGAATATCCCTTTAACAACCACAGGCGTAATGGCAGATTATGAGCAGCTACAAAACCTCATGTTTAAAGCAGTCGTTGACCTATGCGATGTCAATGACCTGAATAAGGGACTGCCAGAATAAGTTGCCAGCCGAGGCACGCTCCTCCTCCAGGCCTCCCATCTCCTTGGCCACAGAGATGCCACGCATGGCAAACACGTGGGCAGGGGGAAAACCCTGTTGGGAGATTCAGTGGGCGTGTGACTCCACGTACTGTAGGAACCATTTGGTTATCCTCGCAGGGAATCGACCAGGGGCGAGGCCTCACCAACGAAAAGGAGAGGGAACCACCCATAGCTAACCCCTTTAGGGCTGGCTATGGGTGGTTCCTGTTGATGGTGTAATGTTGGCACTTTTACCAAATGAAATTTGTAACTCAGTAAATCTTTATTTTTTATATTAACCTTTATGATATATAGTAATTTGCTAGTGTATCTGTTTCTTTATAAATCAACACTATTTTTCAGTTAATTTCTTACGACATTGTCAGGGATTGATATTAGGTTACATTTATTTATTTTTTCTTACCATATATGAATATTATATATATGTGTGTGTGTGTGCACATAAACGAATGATAATATTATATGCACTTGATGACAATTTATATGATAGGATTTCCTCTTT
>NW_028234414.1:4350216-4362716 GCF_977035675.1 Penaeus japonicus | reverse complement strand
CTTGGAAAGCAAAGAAAGAAACTCGGCAGTACTAGCAGTACCCCCAAACCTACGTTTGATTGTAGCCTTAAAATCCAGCCAAGACGCTGGAGTTTTCAGGACTTTTAATAAAGCTAAACGGTTATTCTTCTTCCAGAATATGCTTGCTTATGCTAAGAAGTATGTCAAGGAATGTGAAGAATGTCAACACAGAAAGGGTCATGCTTCTAAGAATGCACCACTTGCATCTGCTTCAGCCAGTCATATCCAGACCTCTTGAACGAGTTTCAGCAGACTTTATCACTTTACCTACGACACCAGCAGGAAATACGTATGTGCTTGTTCTTGTTGATCATTTATCTCGCTTTGTAGAATTAGTCCCATTGCCGAACAAAAGGGCAAAGACCATCGCTCAAGCAACCATTGATAATTTCATATCTGTTTATGGGCCGCCACTTGAACTGCAAACTGATGGAGGTGCTGAATTCAAAAATGATTTACTTGCAACTGTTTTAGAAGAACTTCATGTGACATTTAAGTTAACTGTGCCATACATGCCACAAAGTAATGGCATTGTTGAAAGAACAAACCTGGTAGTAAAAGATGCACTTGTTAGTTTGTGTGCTAGGGAACCTCATTACTGGGATGAAGTATTGCCTCAGGTGAGATTCGCTCTGAACACCTCAGTTCATCGTTCTATTATGGATCATATCTTCCTGGGTCATCAGGTTGACTTTCCAATCGGTCTCACGGAAAGGCCAGTCTATGACGAAACTGAACCATCCATTCTCAGAGAGCGATTGCAGCTTGCCTGGGATGCTGCACAGGAAGCTTCAAGTCGAGCCAGAGCTGTGTGGACGAAGGATTATAACAAACGTGTTAGAAGGAATGTTGCTTTCAAGGAAGGTTGTCTCGTCTTGACCAAAGTGTACAAACGAACGAATACATTGTCTCCTAGATGGTCTGGTCCAGCTAGAATAATTAAGAAGATTGGCCCAGTCGTATATCTCGTAAAAGATTTCTATGGCGGAGAAAAGGAGAAGAAAGTGCATGTTAATTATCTTAAGCCATACTTTCAGACATCAGAATTGCAGCTCCCTCATCGAGCTGTTAATGATGAGGATGCTGACCCAGATGAACCACTTCCAATTCCTTTTGGTGTTGCTTTACTAGCTGCATGTGCAACAGAGGATGTACAGTGCTAAGAACTAAGTAACTTGTGTTACTAAGATATCATATGATTCTACCAATATTAATATTGAAATGTACATACCACTTTTATTCTTGTATTTTATCAGTATATTTTATTCTTGCCTTTTCTATGCTTCAGCATTTACCATGCCCGAATTCCATGCTGAATTGATATGTATTACTAGATGAAAGTCCTTTTATGGTAAATGTTTTATGGTGAATGTGTCTTCCAGGTCGTCTGTTCCGGTTAATATGTAATTCATGTAAAGTTGCACTGTATCCCCCGGCCCTATCTTCTGGTTTCTACCATATCATAAAACTTCTATCGCTTGTACTTTTCGCAGGACCTGTTCGTGTGTGAGTGAGCAATACCGACTACGTGGACATTGGTAACCTGTGGATGTCCTCCGCTGCCTTGTGACGTTCCCGCTTGACGCCTGTGGTCCCCGCCAGAACATCGGACGCGCAACCAACGATGGGCTGCGGATCACGAGAGGAGGGAATTGCACCTGAAGCCGTGGCCTGGAGCAATCACACGTAGGCAGCTTCGGACTCCTGATCCCGCGGGTGGTTGTAGTGACCTGGATTGCAACCTCCGAGTTAGATGACGATCTTCCGAGCGGCATCTGAACGAGATGGGCCCTGCTCTCGTTTGGCGCCACCGATAGGCATTAGTGACGTGTCACAAGAACCGCAACCGTAATTTAACGGACCTATTATTGTATAATTATTTTTGATGGTTATGTAAAGATGCCCACATGTCAGATATTTCAATTAGTTAGTTTTTTCAACATATAATTCGAGTCATTTTAGTCCAGTGCGCAACTCACAATTCGTATTTCCAATACCCACAATTCCCACAACCACGTAAAAAGCAAGCACCAGTTTCCCACAGGGGATTCTGCTGCCTACCATCGACCCAACAGCACCGCTCTGGACTTTGCTTGTTTCTAAAAGCCGGTCGTTATATTTACCGAAACCGCTGTGAATCGACCCACCTCGACCTCCGATCGCCTAAAGATAAGTATAGGTGATAACTTTCTAGGTGTAAGAAACCTTTAGGATACTAGGCTTTATCATATGAATTATATTTTAATTGTGGGCAGTTTTTATGTTTCGCTTCCTTTTGATTTTAATAAAGTTCCGGTTTTTAAGCTTAGTTAGTTTCTTTTATTGCCTTAAGGATATCCATCCTATCCACCACCTGCTATAATCAAATCTTAATAAGATATATACCACAGATGAGCTTATAAGACCATAGCATTGTCTTCCGTAACTGCTTACAAGCTGTTTGTAAGACGCTACAGTAGTACCTACTAGGAACTATCTACAAGGTATAGTGAAATTAGTATTTCATATTGAGGAAAACTATATCAACAATAAAACATGATTAGGCAATAACAAGAAATAGGAATTATTTGCCTGAGTTCATGTTATCCCTTGCTAATACTTACGCAGCAGCAGACCGGACTCATCGAGGGATGAACTATGTGCTAAAATGTGTCTGTTGTGATGATGTGGTCGAAAAAAAGTAAGTTATGATGTGGTTCTTCCATTTACTAGCTGAGTCTAGTCCTTCAGGAAGTGAGGGCGCGGCCAAGATCAGTTGAAAATTAGAAAGAAAAATCATGAATGTGTATGTATGCATATGTGTATGTAAACAAAAAGTAATAGCTAATTTACCAACCACATCTAGTCCTTTTAATAGGCGTGACTTCAGTCAAGATTTAGGGCAAAGTGGGTAAAAATAATATGAATATGCTTACGAAGAGAAATCCAATTATCAACCGAATCTAGTCCTTCGATGTGAGTCAGATCGGATAAGACTGGAAAAAAAAATATGTGAATATGAGCTGAAAGAAAAACTACAAACTTTGGCCAAGAGTTCGTTCCGTTGATGAATTATTAGACTATGCTAAGATGTTTCAACTGCGTGTCCGAACTCGTCCTTCTGAAAATTAAGGTGCGGCGTGACAGCCAAGATCGGGGCAAATTGAAAGATATACCATGGATATGTGCAAAGCTAATCAAAAATATAAGTGGTAAGCGCGCTATCTCTGTTTTAGAGATATAACTATGACGTCAGGTTAACATGATCAGGGCGCGTCACGTGGAGTGCAAAAAATAATCCAGTAACTCGTGGTTTATGCAAATGAGGTACCGTATTTACGCGGAATTACAGTGTGAGATGCATATGCAATGGGCAGCATGCAATGAAGGCCTGGTAAATGAGGTACAGTGGTGGGATAAAGGCAAAAATATGCTGAAACGCTATAAAAAAAAATGAAATGATAAATAAACCTTTTCCTGTCTACCTACTCCCCTAAAACTTTCCGATAAGCAATATGATAATTCATTGGATTCCCGATAGACCCGTTAGATAGTATGAAAGGTCGAAAAAGTCGGAGTGATACAAGTAAACATAATTATCAAAAATAGTAATCGTGTTAAGAAATATAGAATATCACACAGAGAGTATACAATGTCAATCCAATTATCGGATTACAAGTGCCCATAGAGTGAGGTCAGTTAGTGACCGTTGAATCATTCTCAAATGACAGACGATGTCAAGATATAGAAATACGAAGATATATATGAACATGTGTTAAGAAATAGAGTAGTTTAAAAAATTACCGTACAAATGTATTTACGAGGCATAGTCAAGACATATATAAATCTTAATTGTCGTAAACAAACTTTCTTTCGAATTCACGAGGTTAGAAAGTGGTCATAAATAAAAGTCAGGTGTAGGTCACATAGAAAGAAACACAATCTGCCCAACTAACGCGGTCAAGAGAGGTCATAAGGGAAACTAAGGTCGCAAAATGTATAGTAAAACAAAAATAAATGTATATTACATTTCTAATGTGAAATAGCAAAAATAATAAATGGAAATTCAAAGTGAATTAAATTTATACGAACAAATTATAGCATTAATCATATTTAAAAAAAAGGAAAACAATCACAAATAACGAATTTGAGACAGGCAATTAACGCTTTTTTTATGTAAGAGAATTATACATACTTTATTGCTATAAAATTATATGTTTAACAGTTTTATACTTAACTAATCGAACGGAAAAACAAGTCATACATTGTAAATAGAACAATATAATTGTAAATCAAGTACACATAAGAGAACGCATAAAAACAAAGCATCGAACGAAATGATAAAATATGTAAATGAAACAGTTATTTTTCGGCTGTGTATGAAAGATGTCACACCATTACGTGAATTTCTACGGGGGTAAGAATAACGCTAAAACGCTAACGGTAGTAAACGTAAAATAAAATAGAATATATTTTAAATATTCGTAGCCCAAGAAATAACAAATAACTGACACATCGGAATACACATAAAAGAATTGATGTGAAATTATAACGTTAATGAAATTGGTTGAAAAGTTACTTAGTTTAATTAGCAAAACGATACGTAGAGACAAAAATCACTAATAAACAAAGTGAGAGTAGATGAGAATATGAGGGAGGGAGCGTGGGGGAAAATTACGGGGGTGGAATTACGACAGAGGAAATACAAGATATACTGCATCTAGAACCTTATATTGACTAAGTTTCAATACAAGTTCACAGCCACAAATATACACTTAGAAAATAAGAACGTGGCGATAAACTGTCCCATCCGTCACCGTAGGTAGAGGGATAATGCAGATTATTTAAGTTCACGACTTGAATAAAATATTAGGTTAATATCTTACAATTTTAACCTAGTATTCGTCACCGAATATGTAATGTGCAGAATGGGTCCCCTGTGGCGACCAAATATGTGATGGGAATAGGTTACACTAATTTCCACACACACACACACACATATATATATATAATATATATATATATATATATATATATATATATAATATATATATATATATATGCATATATGAATATATACGTATATATATAATATATATATATATATATATATATATATATATATATATATATATATATATATGCATATATGAATATATACGTATATATATTATAATATAAATTAATATATATATATATATATATATATATATATATATATATATATATATATATATATACATATATATATGCATATATGCATATATGCGTATATATATATATATATATATATATATATATATATATATATATATATATATATATATATATATATATATATATGTATATATATATGTATGTATATATATATATATATATATATATATATATATATATATATATATATTGCTACGCCAGTGGGTCTTTGTCTCTGTGCGAAACATGTGTTCCTAATAAAATGATGTAAGCTGGACAAACATGACGCAACGTCTGGGCAAGAAGCGCGGAGGAACGAGGCCAGGACAGACGCAGTTAGCTGCTGCCCCTGGGAAGACCTCGCCTGTGCCCCTTGTGACCTGATATACTTTGTGTTGCCCTATTATAAGCTGTATTGTGCAGTGTGATGTGCTGGTTTCCCCCTGTATTGTGCCTATAGAAAAGTGTACGGGTAAAGAACTAGTGTAAATAAAGGATAGATGTTTTAGAGTGTGTTTATCTCGTGCCCTGTCTCGCCACGTGGTGTGTCCCCTCGTGGTGTTCTGGGACGCTGTGGTGTTCGGTGCCTCTTGGAGCTGTTCTGTGTCCACGACCCTGTGGTTAGCACGCCGTCTGCCTAGCCTGCCTCGTGTTGGTGGCAGATAGACGAGGCGGCCGATGTAAAATTGGTGTCAGGAGTGGGATCTGTGATAATTGAACAGTGAGACGCACTTATCCATCATGTCGTCCAAAGATGGCAGCCATGAGGGAGAGGAGGATACGAAGGGGGCAGGCACGAGTGAGGTGAAGCCGAGCCAGATGGACCTGATCATTGCCATGCTGGCCGGTATGAGGGAGGAAATGGCACAAAGGGCTCGTGAGCAGGAACAAAGGGCTCGTGAGCAGGCACAAAGGGCAGAAGAGCAGGCACAGAAGGCATGGGAGCAGGCGCACCGTCTCGTCGAGATGCAGGCAAGGAAGGCAGAGGAACAGTTCTGCCATCTTGTTGAGGTGCTACAGGGCAATCTCACATCTGTGAAGATGGAAACGCAGCAGTACACCAACAAGGCCTGCAACAGCGTGAAGATTGAACTGCTGGAGGAGGTGCAGACTCTGAAAGGCGAGGTTCAGGGCCTGAGGGAGGAGGTGAAAGCAGAAAGGCGGCGTCATGAGGTAGCAACGTCGCACGCGGAGAAGGCAGACGAGGTTCTGGCAACAGATGCCAGAGTGTCAGATTTACTGGGGTCTGCCTGGGGTCCGTGGCAGGGAACCACCGGGCCTCGCAGCGTCGTGTCGGAGCCGGTGGCCGCTGCAGGAGACTGGGGACCCATCGGAACCGCTCCCTTGGGTACAGGTGGCTGCAAACTCGGACCCGGTCAACCCGCCTCGTTGCCTCCCTCACCCCCTCCCTCCCCTCCGGGCGTGTTAGTTCGCGGCACGCGTTCTCCACCCCGCAGCCCTTCGGCCTCCAGACATTCTGTGAGGCGTAAGCCAGCTGAGTACGACAGGAAGGTGGCCTGGCAGGCATATGTCGCCCAATTTGAAATGCTGGCATCTGCCCAGGGCTGGAGCCAGGAAGAGAAGGCACTGCAGCTGGTAACAGCACTAAGGGGCCCCACGGTGGAAGTGTTGGGACATCTGCCGCCATCTCAACACGCCTCTTACACCAGCGTGGTGGAGGCTTTGAAATGCCGTTTCGGACAACACCGGACTCGTGAGCGTGGGGAGACCCTGTCCCAGCTGGCGCAGGACGTGGAAGCGCTGGTAAGGAGGTCGTACCCTGCGGCTGCAGAAGAGATGATCGTGGTACTGGCCCGCGATTTCTTTGTTGACGCTTTGCAGGACCGCCGATCAGACGAGCTATGCTTGCTGGGCCTTGACTACCTGACGCAGAGTAAGGCGTGTGTCGACCTTGGACGGAAGCTCGTGAGGGTGCACGGTGAAGATGTGCCCTTGCTTCCAGAGGTTGGCTGTGCAGAGGTAGCTACAGCTGAGCGACTGCACCTTGCCCCCAGGACAGAGTCTAGGATCCGGTGTCGACTGTCAAGAGTGATGCGTGGAGTAGAGGGCCTAGTGGAGCCCATCCAAAACCTGCAGCTGGCTGATGGCGTAGCGGTTGGGCGGAGCCTTGTTGGAGCGGGTGAGGGGTTAGTTACAGTGTTGGTGGCTAACTTCTCTGATAAGGCCCAGAAGGTGCCAGCTGGTGCAAAACTGGGCACTTGTGAGGAAGTGGAGCGTCCAGAAGAGTCATGGGGAGCGAGGAGTTGGTTGGCGTGAGGCCGTTGCCTGACTTCCTCGAGGATTTGGCGTACCGGAGTGCCGGTAACCTGACGGAGGCACAGACAGTGAAGATACATCACACCCTGGCTCAGTATGCAGACGTGTTTAGCAGGGGTGACTTGGACCTGGGCCGCACAGGATTGGTGAAGCACCGCATTAACACCGGAAGTAGTTTGCCCATCAAGAGCCTCCCCCCCCCCGACGTATTACACCAGCCAGGCGAGAAGAGATGCAGTGCACTGCCAATGAGCTGGCGGCACAGGAGGTGATTGAACGGTCAGACAGTCCATGGTCATCTGCGGTAGTCCTTGTTAAGAAAAAGGACGGTACACAACGCTTCTGTGTGGACTACCGGGCGCTGAATAACATGACTGTCAAGGACTCATACCCCTTGCCTAGAATTGATGACACACTCGATGCATTGGTGGGGGCCAGGTGGTTCTCCACACTCGACCTGAAGTCGGGTTATCACCAGGTGGAGATGGCGGAAGAGGACAAGCCAAAGACTGCCTTTTCCTTTGGGCAAGGCCTGTGGCAATTCAACGTCATGCCCTTTGGTCTCTGCAATGCCCCTGGTTGTTTCGAGCGTCTGATGGAGAGGGTATTGGATGGCCTGCAGTGGAAGACGGCGCTTGTCTACATTGATGACGTCATCGTCTTCGGGAGCACCTTCGAGGAGGAGCTGGAGCGGCTGGAGGAGGTACTACAGCGGTTGAGGAAGGCCAACCTCAAACTCAGCCCCAAGAAATGCTCGATGTTTCAGCATGAGGTGCCATTTCTGGGGCATGTCGTCAGTCATGACGGTGTGCGCACCGACCCACAGAAGGTGGCAGTGGTGGAGAAGTGGCCGGTTCCCACCAACGTGGCAGAAGTCAGGAGCTACCTGGGCCTGTGCACATACTACCGCCGCTTTGTACAGGACTTCGCCAGTGTAGCGACTTACACGAAAAGGGGAGTCCTTCCAGTGGGACGAGGCGTGTCAGTCCGCATTTGACAACCTGAAGAAGGCCCTGGTGGAAGCACCGGTCTTGCCCTATCTGGACCCGAAGCTCCCTTACCTGTTGGACACTGACGTTAGTGCAGAAGGCATCAGGGCAGTTTTGTCACAGGTAAAGGATGGGAAGGAGTATGTCATGGCCTACTACAGTGCCAAGTTCAGCAGGCCTGAACGCAACTATTGTGTGACAAGGAAAGAGTTGCTGGCGGTGTTGAAGAGTCTCGAGCACTTTCACCCGTACCTCTGCGGTGCCGAGTTCACCATCCGGACCGACCATGCTGCCCTACAGTGGTTGAAGTCGCTGAAGGTAGCAGAGGGTCAGCTGGCAAGGTGGTTAGGGCGCCTTGAGCAGTACAACTACCACATCGTCCACCGCCTGGGTCGTGTCCATTGCAACGCTGACAGCCTGAGTCGACGCCCGTGTGAGGCTAGTTGCTCACACTGTGTCCAGAAGGACTCTGATCCTGTGTGCCTCCGTCTGCAGGTGCTGGAATGCGCCACTAAAGGGGATGATGAGTGGCGTAAGGCACAACGTGAGGACTCTGACCTTGCTCCCATTGTCCAGTGGCTTGAGGCTCTCAGTGGACGCCCCAGTTGGGAGGCTGTGGCTGCGGAGAGCCCCACCACCAAGTGTCTAGTGGACCAGTGGGAAACATTACGAGTGGATCAAGGCGGTGTGTTAGTGAAGCACTGGGTGCCGTTGAGTGAAGTGGACAGTGACACATGCGTAGTTGTAGTACCCAGGGCCATGCATGCTGAGTTGCTGAGGGAATTGCATGCCGGTGTTACCAGTGGCCACTTGGGTGAGAAAAAGACCCTGAGCCGTCTCCGTCAACGCTTCTACTGGGTGGGCATGAGAAGTGATGTGTCTGAGTGGTGTAGAGCGTGTGACGTGTGCAGTGCAAAGAAGGGCCCCGCTAGAAAGAACCGGGCCCCATTACAGGTGTACTGTGTGGGAGCACCCATGGAACGGATGGCAGTGGACATTGCTGGTCCGCTGCCTCTCACGCCACAGGGGAACCAATACATCTGTGTGGTAATGGACTATTTCTCAAAGCGGCCTAAGGCATATGCACTACCCAACCACGAGGCCGAGACCGTGGCTGGCGTGTTAGTGAATGAATTCATTACCCGTTTTGGTGTGCCTTCTGAACTGCACTCTGACCAAGGCCGTGAGTTTGAGTCACGAGTGTTCCGTGAGTGTTGCGAGCTGTTAGGAGTACGCAAGACATGGACGACACCCCCTCCATCCACGGTCCGATGGTATGGTGGAGCGGTTTAACCGGACTTTTGTTCAACAGTTAGCCAAATATTGCAAGGAAAGTCAGGAAGACTGGGACGTCAAGCTGCCCGCCATGCTCATGGCCTACCGGTTCACTGTGCACGAGGTAACAGACTTCACACCTGCCCGACTCATGTTTGGCCGTGAGCTCAGGCTACCAGTGGATTTGGCCACAGGGCGGCCACCCGACGTGAACTTGCCAACTGTTACCTCCAGCTATGCAGCGGTACTGCAGGAGAACCTAGCGGAGGTGCACCGACGAGTGCGTGGCAAGCTCAAGGTAGCCGGCCAAGCCATGAAGGAGACCTACGACCGGCGCATGAGGGAAGCAAGGTACAACGTAGGTGACAGAGTGTGGCTGCATAACCCGCGTCGGAAGCGAGGGCTCTTCCCGAAGCTACAGAGCCCCTGAGAAAGGCCATACACGGTGGTAGCGGCCCTCTCTGATGTCACCTATCGGATTCGCAAAGGGCGAAAGCGACCGTCTGTTGTCCATGTGAACCGGCTGTGGCGTTACCATGGGCCAGGAAGCTACTCCTGGGGCCATGGTGAAAAAGATGATGACGTAAGCCCCAGTAGCGGCGATGAGGACGTGGCGGACGCTGACCGAGACGAGGACGAACATTTGGACGGTGAGGATGATGCGGCAGACGTCAATGGAGACCCTGAGCGAGTTCTTGGGGCTGGAGATAACCCTCTGGGTGCCACTGCCAACCTGCCGCCACCCACACCTCCACCAGAGCGACCCCAGCGAGAGCAAAGAAAGCCGCGCTGGATGAAAGATTTTTGTGTTTCTGAGGACTAATTCACCATTACGTTTTCTTTTGTTTTGAAAGAATTTTGTTTGTTTTGAGGAATTATTTTCTTTATGTTTTCTGTTGTTTATTTCATGTTTAGGTATGTCAGAGCAGACGGGTCGTCTGCTTGATAGGGGGGATAGTGCTACGCCAGTGGGTCTTTGTCTCTGTACGAAACATGTGTTAATAATAAAATGATGTAAGCTGGACAAACATGACGCAACGTCTGGGCAAGAAGCGCGGAGGAACGAGGCCAGGACAGACGCAGTTAGCTGCTGCCCCTGGGAAGACCTCGCGTGTGCCCCTTGTGACCTGATATACTGCCCTATTATAAGCTGTATTGTGCAGTGTGATGTGCTGGTTTCCCCCTGTATTGTGCCTATAGAAAAGTGTACGAATAAAGAACTAGTGTAAATAAAGGATAGATGTTTTAGGGTGTGTTTATCTCGTGCCCTGTCTCGCCACGTGGTGTGTCCCCTCGTGGTGTTCTGGGACGCTGTGGTGTTCGGTGCCTCTTGGAGCTGTTCTGTGTCCACGACCCTGTGGTTAGCACGCCGTCTGCCTAGCCTGCCTCGTGTTGGTGACAGATAGACGAGGCGGCTGGTGTAACAATATATATATATATATGTCTATATATATTATATATATGTATATATATATAGACATATATATTTATATAGACATATATACATATATATATATATATATATATATATAGAATATATATATATAATATAATAGACATATATAGAGACATATATATAGACATATATATATATATATATATATATATATATATATTATATATATATATATATATATGTATATATATATATATATATATATATATGTCTATATATATATATATAATAATATATATAGAAATATATATATAATATATATATGTCTATATGTATTATATATATGTATATATATATATATATATATATATATATATATATATATATAATATATATATATATATATATATATACATATATAGATATATATATATATATATATATATATATATATTATATATATATATATATATAGACATATATATATAGACATATATATATATATATATATATATATATAGAGAGAGAGAGAGAGAGAGAGAGAGAGAGCGAGACATATATATATATATATATATATATATATATATATATATATATATATGTGTGTGTGTGTGTGTGTGTGTGTGTGTGTGTGTGTGTGTGTGTGTGTGTGTGTGCAATAGATGACAATCATAGTTTGACTCATTTCAAAAGATGCGTCTTTTATAGCATAGAGTAATTATCCTCCGTTTAATACGGAACTTCGACTTCACTACTTTCATTTTTGCAAGGCCTTGCACATATAAGAATGAAGGGTGAGCACAGACCACAAATCAAACTGTAATTGTTATCATCTGTGGAATAATTTCAAATTCCTTTTGTCATTATTTTTCTTTTGCACAAATATATTAGTTTAGCCTACAAATACTTGAATGTGAGAAAACAAATAATCTAACATTTCAGGGTATACTTAACCATTATCTGGAAGAAACGTACTCATTACACGTTTCTCTGATAAAGAACATTACTATTGTAGTTTTAGCCATATGCTGCGACTGCACATTACTGACTCGTGATTGTGTAGATGCGCAAATAACACATTCACATATGAAATCCAAACACCCCGATTTACACCGATATTATACAATGAAAGCACATATAACCAACCTTCTACCAAGGTCTAGTCTGATCGCAAGCAAATGAATAACCATTTTTCTTTTCATTTCCAGTGTAAAGAAAGAGATTTGGCAATGTATGTGCAAATAAAAGACAGTTTCATAATTTACTGCATGTAAATTGCATTGGTAGTATTCGAAACAACATTCATTTGATCACCTCAGTTGACATCCTGGTGAACCTTGGCAACTTGTTAGTTTCGTCGCAACCTC
>NW_028234414.1:4332716-4337716 GCF_977035675.1 Penaeus japonicus | reverse complement strand
TGTATATTAAGTACACAATTTAGTTAGAAATACTTTTTATATTCATATATAGCAAATATGCAGCTATCTACTTTGATAGTCCTCTATCACTTTACTCCTGACACTTCTCAGAAGTGAAGATTGATGAAGGTGCTATTTCATATTTCTGAATTCTCTTACAAATATTCCTGCAAAAATGAACTATCAATGAAAAACGTTAGTGTTACTGATCATGTAAAATTCAGTGAAGTAGTGCAATAAGCTTGTTCAACACGTACCCAATGGAAATCAAAGGTTCAGTGCCTTCTCAACTATAGTATCTCCCATTGATATAGGGAAAACCCAAAGTGCACCTTTAGATGGATCAAATATTGTAATGTTTGAGTGGTCAGGTAGGAAATTTGGTGACTGAGAGGGGGTCTGTGGGCAGAGCCTCTTGCTAGGGAAACAAAGCAATCAAAAGATTTAGGGAGTTTATTTCTTTTCCTTTCATTTTTTTCTTACATATGGCATTCCTTTGTGGAATATTGTGGAAGTGTGACTGATCTTTGATTTGAATAGGCCATCCCTCTTTCCACTCCTTGCTACCTTCTCCATTTATATCTTGTTGAGTATAGTGAAGGATTTGTATTGAATGAATTGCAAACAAAATGAATCAGGAAAATACGCAAATGTGCCTAAGTGCTTTTCATTTTAATGCTTCTACAGATTATAAATAAGTAATAAAACCTGAGGACTTTTATAAAATTAGTTTGTATATTTCTATTTTTTTTAGTTTAAAACATATTGTTTTTCTATTTTTTTTGGTTTGGTTTAAAACAATTAGTTGGATTAAAATTTATTTCATCTTTAGTGTTTCTACCAGGAGATAAAGAAATAGAATTACATGCTAGGGTGCCTATTAACCCATTGTGGAATGGGGATATATTTGCTTGCACAATCTCCAGGATGGGTTTTATTTCAGAGCAAGGCAGCTTCATGCAACATACCTTGACTTTCCCCACTCTCTTTCAGTCACTCATTATAAAACTAGAGCCATTTTTGTTTTAATTTTTGTGTGTTTTACTTTATTTAGAGACTTATATTTGTCATATTACAGGCTCTATCAATGATGCTGTTGACTAAAATTGTAGTATAGGGTTCATATAAGCTCTTCTTCTTACGCAGTGGATAGAAGTATTGCTGTTTTACTCTCATGAATGAATACAAAACATATAACCATCTACAATGAAGAGGTAGGGTAAAGGAAGGAAACCTGTGCTTATGACTGTGAGTCCCTACTGGCACAGGGGCACTTTGTAGACACTGGGCATGGTTTAAGTCACCTTCCTCTTTTCATTCTGCCTGCACATCCACCATCGGCAGTACTTTAGAGCAAGAGGTCATCAACTTGCTGTGTGCCACTGCTCTATAAAGATAGTGCTTGCTACAGACTGTGAATAGGTGCCATTCAAGTGTCTCTCCTGCTGTTGCTAGAAGAAAGTGGTGTCATCTAGGTTTTGAATGTTAGGTTAAACTCATTTTGCTTAACCCAATGATGACGGTGTGTTACACCCGTGCGACACGGCTAAATGCCTGATAGCGGGGCGACACACCAGTGTGACGTTCCCGATGCAATATTGCAGAGGCCCGGCGTAGGGGGTTGCCACTTCTCGCCAGGCCTATTGGGATTGGGTTAATATTACAGCAATTATAGTAATTATGACTGAAATTGTCATCATCACTCACTCATTACTCATAGCACAATAAAATAACAGTCATCCAAAACCCCGAACACAGGAACATCACTATGCCCATCGTCAGGCCAAAGGTCCGGCGTCATGTATGTCATGACACCTGTACACAATAGGTTAGTTATTCATGAAAATAAGGAAATAGTGAGATATAAGCCATGAGTAGGTCTATGAAATAAACTTCACAGAAAAGGTAATGTCACAGTTGCTTATCTCAGTCCACAAATCTATGTTTGTCAGGCTAAGCTCAGCAAAGCTGTGGCCTCTATGCTTCATGCTACAGATAAGACCAGAAAACTTCCTGCATGCATATTTAAAATCATACAAAAAGTCCATTGTCAAATATCGTTGAAATGTTGGTCTTACTAAAGATATTACAAAGACAGTAATGCAATGTTTTTTGTATTTAACCCATAGTTATTTTGATGATGAGTATAACATTATTAGGTCTATATTTTTCTAAATAATTATTATTTAATCTATTTATATTGGTATTTTTCTTGTTGCTTGCAATATATTATTATTCGATGAAAACTGGTGCATGCTCAAGACGCTGGCATTTATTTCTGAAATGTAAGATTTTGTTCAAATTTATAAGAAAAGAAATATATGTTTTTTATCTTGTTCTAATTTTTACTGAAATACTGTACAGGTGCAGAAATTATATGGAGTTATGTTTTATTTTTCCAAGGGGAAATCAAGAGTAAATTTCAATATACACATTTATGAGGTAAACATTTCAAGGTTCACATTTATTAGAGGTAATGTAATTGGCTCCATGCACTCTTTCATACTCTTGCTATAACAGTAGTGTTTATGGTTCAAGACATTTTTTTATGTTTTACTTGATTATGAGGCTTCCATTTTCTGTCTGACAGGCTTTCTCAATATTGTAAACAACTTAAATTGCGGTATGAAGTCCATATTAGCTCATTATGTTTTTTCCACTCAGTCTAACAGGTATTATAGTGTTATACAAAAACAAATTACAACTTTTTTTTTTTTTTTTTTTTGTAAACGTATGAAAGGTATGACCATCCCATATGAAAAAAAATGGACGTGAAGAAGGCAACCTGTGCTTATGGCTGGGAGTGCCACATCACAAATCAGCCATACTGGCATGGTCTGGTACTTTAGAGTGGGGGGTTGGTATCTGGCTCTGCATCATCATTCTCTGAATCTGGTGCTAAGTAGAGACCACAGACTATAGAGAGGAAGCTAGAAAAGCCTTTTTACCCTTTTGCTTTGGGGATTTTCATAGGGTCAGATTACTTTTGCATTGCCTTTTCTTGTTCAAAATACAAGCTAGTTATTCAGTCTCTTGTGCAACTAAGGCATCATACCAAATTCTCATAATATACCATAAGTCTAGAAAATAGTAGATAACACATCTCAAGATGCCCAGCATAGGCCAAACTATCTTTGTTTACATCAATAAAAGTGATTATTTCAGTGTTGTTTGTCAATTATTTGTACTTATTTGTACTCTCACTATTCATATATATTTGTGCTTTTTTATTTATCTTATCTATAACAACTCTATACATCTATGTTTTAGGCACACAAATATGTAAATAATTCAATAACACACTTTGTAATAGTGAGTGGAAAATTGATGAAAATTACTTTTTTTCTCTACTCCATAAGATTATAAACATAACAATTAAAATAACAAAGAAAGAAAAGGAAATGTAAACAAACAGGTTTCTTTCCTGCTGGTGCTAAGAGAGAGTGTTTCTATATGTTTTGGCAGTCTTTGTTTCAGGATTAACCAAATCTGTAGCAGATCCAGTTTGGTGTTTTCCCTGTAGATTTAGTTAATCCTGAAACAAAGACTTGCCAGATTTAAAGAAAAGCACTAAAGAATTATTTTTAAAAATGCTATTAGATATAATCTGCAGACAAAAGATCAGCCCACAATTGCTTATCAATATTTTTGAGATGGGCCTCATCTTAAGATGTTCAGCCTGGGTTGAGCATCTTGGGATATGTATATTTTCTGTTTTAAGACTTACAGATGAAATAAGAGTTTATATATGATGTATTGCTATAGTGATTCTAATTAGCATATAGGATAATAGGTTATCATTACTGAGTAAATAAAATCATTCAAGTAAATTAAAGATAAGCACAAAAGTGATATGAACCTGTAAAAATGAGTATTGGGGAAGGGATGAATTATGGATCTTCCAGTTCCATGGACTAAAGTTCTATTGTTCATAGAAGTTGCTATGCAGCTATTTGTACTACTGCAGAGTTTTTGAGAATTAACCCATTCACAATGGGGCTAACATTTGCCTGATTTTACTCCTGCAGGCTGTTCAGGAATTTTTATTGTCATAATTACTTTTTTTTATATAAAGTAAAGAAAAAAAATTATAGGTACAAATACAATGTACAATCTGTTTATATACAGCAAAACTTTTCAGTGCAGGGGCCACATTAAAAAATTCACAATTTGATAGGGCTATATAGTATATTAACCAAAATTATTAATATTTAACCCATTGGTTGCAGTTTCAATAAAATATGTATACAGTCGGATGGTGGGTTTACATTGTTTGGCACGGTGCCATCCGAGTCTACAACCGACTCTGCCTAGGCAGCAAATCATGCCATCTGCTGTCAGTGGGTTAAGATACACAGAACAAATGGCTATTAAAGAAATAAATGTAATTAATTCTTATTAATCAATATTTTAAACTACTGTAGAAGATTCATGTGAAATGCATTTATTTGAAAGACAAAGTAATTCACAAGTTTGTAAGATATTAACCTAATGACGACGGTGTGACACACCGTCATGCCTGATGATGAGGCGACACACCAGTGTGACGTCCCCGAGGCGATATTACTTAGGCCCGGCGTAGGGGCCTGCCAGTTCTCGCCGGGTCCATCAGGATTGGGTTAAAAGGGAGGCTGAAAAATAATGCCTCACATCTTATATCTTTGCCATCTGCCAGGACACTGAATAGATTTTAATGAAAGGCAATAAAATCATTGGCACAGTAGCAGAATTACAAAATTAGCCATTTGCGAGTATAATGTTAATGTTCACAATATTATTTGACGTTGCTTAGTAACTTTCTCTTTCAAATTTACTAACATTTGGCGGGCTGTAGTTTGCCCACTCCTATGATAGAGCATCATCAGTTGTGTGATAGATATTATAATGATGTGATATCACGTCATCCATCGAGAATGGGTTGATTTTAATTTTAGGGAATGGAAATTTCTAACGTTTACCCTTTTATTTTCACCTGCTGGAGATCTCAAAACTATCTTTAA
>NW_028234414.1:4320216-4322716 GCF_977035675.1 Penaeus japonicus | reverse complement strand
GAAAATTACTCGCGCCCCCCAGGTTAGACATTTTTGGTCTAGTATATTTGATTCTGTAGAAGACATCCTCCATTATATACATCCCTTTAATCTTTACCTCGTGCCTTCCTTTGTTCCTTTTCCGCATCCTAGCCCCCTGTGTTTCTGCCTCCGTTCTTCCTCTCTTCCGCTGGCTAGTTCCATATGAGCCTTTTCGTTCTCGTTTGTAAAACTACGTCCCTTCGCACTGCTCGGCGTCGTGTTGTGTCCATGCGCACGAACCTCCTCTAACGTTTGGTCTGTGCAAGGCCTACTACCCGCTAAGGAGTAGAAGGAAGTCCTGCGCCCCGCCGTCCTGCGTGGTTTCCCCAAAGTTGCTTCCGCCGCCGACCCAGCAAAGAAGGAGTAATCGGACTGTCTGTCTGGTCGGCTGCCGTGGACGCGAGAACAGCTGATCAGGGGGAGACGATTGAGTGTTATACTTGTCCTTGCCATCTGTATTGACATTGGTATTAGCATCGATATTATGATTCCGATATTATAATCGATATTATGTATTTCCTGTTATTATCATAATCTTCGTTACTATTGCATCAGTGATGATCATTATCATTGGAATAATGGTCTTGCAGTTACTGATGATGATATTATGTTCAGTACTGTTAATCATATTTTCTTCGTATTATTTTTTTCTGTTGCAAAGTATATTGCTGTTGTTATCGCTAGTAGTAGTCTTATGCCTTATTTTAAGTTTGTTTGATATAATTAGCCCCGTATGTGTTTTTTGATGTCACTGCATGAACTTTATCATTCGGAAATATTTCTGTTCTCTTGCACTTATTCTTCGGTGAGCATGCCATGATCAAGAGTCGAAATGCAATATGATTCCGTGCATGGCGATAGAAGTAGCGGTACCCGTGCGCTCGACCTCCCCTCGGCCGCTCGAGGTGGTCCTCGAAGGAAGGGGAACGTCCCGAGGAGGAAGGGCGAGCTTGGAGCCGTGCTCAGGACAGGCTCGTCGAACATATGCAAACACAAACCTTGTTCCTCGAAACCTTGTTGAATGGCTGCTGCTGCTCTTTAATATAGTCTGTGTGTTCAGTTTCGTCCTCAAATAATCGAAATAAGAGGGAAAAACAAAGGTGTCTTCTCTGCCATTTAAGGGACCGACAAATATTCATTTATACATGCTAATATGAAACAATGAATATTAATAGAAAAACAGTTAAAACAGTCTCACCGAAGCAGCAGGTAGAGGAAACGGGGAGTGTTAGGAGAAAGATTATGTGAAAGGAGATCAGGAGAGGATCATATTACGCAACAGTCTACACTCTACCTATGTTTCACCCACGGCGGTCACCCTAATACTTCTGAAGACACACTTAGTTGGCTTAAAGTGTGCTTATGGGTCGTGTAGGCGCTCCCGCCGGTGTGGTTACGGGCAGCTGATGACTCGGAGTAGATGCCGTGCGCCTTCGCTGCAGCACGGACGCGGTCGCGCCTCTCGGTTGCCTCGCGGCTCACCCGGGTATCGCGTGCGGGCATTGATTGGCGGTGTGGAGTGCAGGCAAGGGCGGCTGCCAAGGGCTCCAGAAAGGCTGCAAGTTGAAATGGCCCGGTAAAGACGCGGTCACCACGTAAGCCATTCTCTCTTTCCTCTCTCAACCCTGTGTCCCCTTTTAGTTCTCCCACTCCTCCTCCCCACCCCTTTTCTCCTTTTGTTTCTTCTTCCCCCTCTCCTCCCACCACCTTTCCTCAACCTCTCGCCCACCCCATTCCTTCTTTGGTTCTCCTCTCCTCCTCCCCCTTCCCCTCCCCATTCTCCCTTTGGCTCTCCTCGCCTGCCTTCCCCATTCCCTCTATGGTTCTCCTCTCCTCCCTTCCCCATTCCCTCTTTGGCTCTCCTATCCTACCTTCCCCAGTCCCTCTTTGGCTCTCCTCTCCTCTCTTCCCTATTTCCTCTTTGCTTCTCTCCTCCCCTCCCTACCCCATTCCCTCCTTGGTTCTCCTCTCTCCCGCCCCCTCCTTCTCACCCTCCAACATTTCCTTTTTGAGTCTCCTCTCCCTCTCCCGAGTCCCTTTTTCGTCTCCATACCCCCCCCCCCCCTCTTCCTCTCTTATCCCCATTTCTTTTTTGGAATTCCTTTCCTATCCCCCTCTCCCATCCCCATTCCCTCTTTGATTCTCCTTTCCTCTCCCCTACCTCATATCTCCCCTTCTCCCCACCTCTTCTTCCATCTCCATTCTCTCTTTGGTTCTCCTCTCCCCCCTTCTCCCCCTCTCCCCCTCTCCCCCTTTCCCATCCCCATTCCCATTCCCTCTTAGGTTCTCACTTCCTGCTTCTCCGAGTCAGAGATTCCTCTTTCCACGTTATGCTGGTCCGACGCAGGACAGCTGTCGTCTGACAAACAAACTGAATAAGCAAAGAGTTGAGTTTTTTTTTGTTGCCTCGGCTTGTCCTGGCGGTGAGTCAGCGCGAGTCCTGCCGCTCCTCCACACTTACATATCCTTACGTTAATTA
>NW_028234414.1:4310216-4315216 GCF_977035675.1 Penaeus japonicus | reverse complement strand
AAGTCAGGCTGTGTTGCGGTGCCTGTGGTGGAGGTGGAGCAGGCGGGGAGGCCGGCAGTGTTGCGCCCTAGGACTCGGGCTGCTCGAACCTCGCGCGCTGCACGCGCGTACTCGTGCATGCACCTGGAGTGCCTTTGTGCCTGCACGTTTATTGAGAAGTGCGATAAGTATTGTGATAACTTAGTGGTGGAAGCTAAGTCTAAGTAAATGTGAGGTGTGGCGGTTTCCAAGAAAAGAAGCATTCATGATGCGTGAATTCAAGGTGGTGGTGTTGGGGTCCGGCGGCGTGGGCAAGTCTGCGCTCACGGTGCAGTTCGTGTCCGGGTGTTTCATGGAAAAATACGACCCCACCATCGAGGACTTCTACCGGAAGGAGATCGAGGTGGACGCGTCGCCGTGCGTTCTAGAGATCCTAGACACGGCGGGGACGGAGCAGTTCGCGTCCATGCGAGACCTCTATATTAGAAACGGACAAGGCTTCGTGGTCGTGTACTCGCTTACGAACCATCAGACCTTCCAGGACATCAAGGGCATGAAGGAGCAGATCACCCGCGTCAAGGGCACAGACCGAGTCCCAATCCTACTCGTGGCGAACAAGGTGAGGCTTCAATGTTTATCACGCGTCCTAAGGGACGCTTAGGACGCATTTTCTGGACACCACTATGCCTGGGTATGCCTTGGGCTAGGGATATGCTCACTGTGGGAGAGAAGGGTCAATTCCACACATTAGAACGAGACAGGGATGTTTATGTTCTCACTGTGGAGAGAGAAGGTCACACTCACTCACTGGGATGAGGAGAGGAGATTGCATTGACACTGTCGAAAAGATCGCTCCCACTCGCTGTGGGGAGGGGTCATTCCCACTCGCTGTGCGGGGGGAGGGGGCACTCTCACTCGCCAGGGGAGAGGTCACTCCTGTTCAGTGGGAGGAAAGGTGATCTCACTCATGGCGGAAGCGCGTGGCAGGTCATTTAGTGACAGGGAAATGTAGGTGTTTATATACTTAAGATAAGCTGTCACTCTTCTAGCTCGGCCTCTTTCGTAAACCAGTCTGAACCCTTCGAAAAAACTTGCAATGATTTAATACAGTTTTTCGCATTTAAAGCTTTATAGCCAGATATATAAAACACGCACACACGCACACACATGCATACACACACATGCACACGCACACACATGCACACGCAGACGCATGCACACACGAATGCAGACGCACACGTATGTACACATGCGCATGCATATACACGCATGCAACCACGTCACTAAGATCGCACGGCACACACACGCACCACTAACGCACGCACGCACACAAAACACACTCAACACGCACACACACCGTCAACACCACTCGCCACACACACACACACACACACACACAACACACACACACACACACACACACACACACACACAATTTTACACACACACACACACACACGACATACCACACAAACCATTACACACTCACATTTACACATCCACATCACCACGACACACACATATTACACACACATCACACACATCACACCACACTCAACACACACACACACACACACACACACACACACACACACACACACATTTACACATAATCGCACGAATTACCCCCTCCGCCCCCCTTCCCCTCCGCCCCCCTTCCCCTCCCTTCTCTTCCCTTCCCCTCCCTTCTCTTCCCTCTCCCTCCCTTCTCGTCCCTCTCCCTCCCTTCTCGTCCCTCTCCCTCCCTTCTCTTTTCTTCCCCTCCCTTCTCTTCCCTTCCCCTCCCCTCTCTTTCTTTTACCTGCCTTCTCTTTCCTTCCCCTTCCTTCTCTTCTCTTCCCTTCCCCTCCCTTCTCTTCCCTTCCCCTTCCTTCTCTTCTCTTCCCTTCCCCTCCCTTCTCTTCCCTTCCCCCTCACACACCGCTCACCCACACACACACACACCCACACACACACACACACACACACACACACACACACACCCACACACACCCACACACACCACACACCACACACACCACACCCCCCACACACACCACACAACACAACACACACACACACACACACACACACACACACACACACACACACACATTTACACATAATCGCACGAATTACCCCTTCCTTTCCCTCCCTTCCCTTCTCTTCCCCTCCCCTCCCCTCCCTTCTCTTCCCCTCCCTTCCCCTTCTCTTCCCCTCCCCTCCCCGCCCCTCCCCTCCCCTCCCCGCCCCTCCCCTCCCTTCTCTTCCCCTCCCTTCCCCTTCCTTTCCCTCCCTTCCCTTCTCTTCCCCTCCCCTCCCCTCCCTTCTCTTCCCCTTCCTTTCCTTCCCTTCCTTTCCTTTCCCCCCCCCCTCTCCCTCTCCCTCTCCCTCTCCATTGGCCATCGGCCGTGATTCTCCGCCTGACCCTTGCTGCCGCCCATGTCCTCGCATTGACTTACCTCGTTATGCCTTTCCATACTCGCCGTGGCGTGGGCGGTCACGTGGGCCACCACCCACCCGCGCACCGCCCTTGTCATGTGTCAACCTCTGGCCTACTTTTTAGCTGCAGCAGTTATTACGCGACTCAATTCAGTGCTATTCAGGTGCCCCCTCCCCCCCCCCTCTCTCTCTCTCTCTCTCTCTCTCTCTCTCTCTCTCTCTCTCTCTCTCTCTCTCTCTCTCTCTCTTCTCTCTCTTCATCTCTCTCTCTCTATCTCTCTCTCTCTCTCTCTCACTCTCTCTCCTCTCTCTTTTCTCTCAACTCTCTCTCGCACTCTGTTTCTCTCTCTCTCTCTCTCTCCTTCCTCTCTCTCTATTTCCGCTCCCTATTCTCTCTCTCTCTCTCTCATCTCTATCTCTTCTATTCTATCTATCTCTCTCTCTCTCTCTCTCTTTCTCACCTCTCTCCTCCTCTCTCTCTCTCTCTCTCTCTCTCTCTCTCTCTCTCTCTCTCTCTCTCTCTCTCTCTCACTCTCTCTATTTCTCTCTCTCTCTCTCTCTCTCTCTCTCTCTCTATTTCTCTCTCTCTCTCTATTTCTCGCTCTCTCTCTCTATTTCTCGCTCTCTCTATTTCTCTCTCTCCCTCCTTCCCTCCCTCTCTCCCTCCCTCTCTCTCTCTCTCTCTCTCTCTCTCCCTCTCTCTCTCTCTCTCTCCTCTCTCATCTCCTCTCATCCTCTCTCTCTCTCTCTCTCTATCCTCCATTCTCTCTCTCTATCTCCCCCTCTCTCTCTCCTCTCTCCTACCCTCTCTCTCTCTCTCTTCTATTCCCTCTCTCTCTCTCTCTCTCTTCCCATCTCTCTAGATCGATCATCCCTCGTCGGTCTCTCTCTCTCTCCTCCCTC
The DNA here is from genome assembly GCF_977035675.1 of Penaeus japonicus. Taxonomy (NCBI): domain Eukaryota; kingdom Metazoa; phylum Arthropoda; class Malacostraca; order Decapoda; family Penaeidae; genus Penaeus; species Penaeus japonicus. The sequence continues at coordinate 4,311,913 of NW_028234414.1, read as the reverse complement.
TCCTCCCTCCGCACTCTTACTCCCTATCTATCCCCATCTCTCTCTCTCTCTGCTTCTCTCTAATCTCCTCTCTCATCTCTCTCTCTCTCTCTCAATCTCTCACTCGCTCACTCTCTCACTCTCCTCACTCTCTCACTCTCTTCTCTTTCGATAGTTCACTTCCCTACCCTCACCCCCATCTATAGCGATCGCTGCTCTCTCTCTCTCTCTCTCAGCATCTCTCTCTCCTCTCTCGATCTATCCCCCCTCCTCCCCTATCTCCCTCGCTCTCTCTCTCTCTCTCCTCTCTCTCACACCCTATTTGCCCAATTTCTCTCAATAATCTCTCTCACTCGCTCTATCTCTCTCTCTATCTCGAGCTCTCTATCTATCTCATCTCTCTCATCCCTCTCTACCTCTCTCTCTCCTCCCTCTTCTCTTCTACTCTCTCGCTCTCTCTCAATAGAGTTCTATATAACATACTAATTTATATTATTACATATATATATATATATATATATTAGATATAAAGATATATGAGATATATATATATATATATATATATAATACTATATATTTATTAATATATAATATATTATATTAGGTATATGATATATATAATAGATATATTTAATATAATTTATAATATATATATAATATACATATTATATATATATAATATATAAATATATATGTATATATAATATATTATATATGATAGATTATATACATACCGATATATAATATATATATATATATATAATATTATATATATAATATATAATATTTTAATATATAGTAATTATATATATAAACATATATAATATTTTATATATTTTATATATTATTATAAATATATATTATTATTATTAAATATATAAATATTATATATTATATATTATACATATATATGTATATTTAATATATATAGATATATATATATATATTATATTATATATATTAATCTATATATAATCTTTTATTAAATACATATATATATCAATATATAGATTAAATATATTACACATACATAATATATCAATATATATATAAATTTATTCTAAATAATATCAATATATATATAAATATATATATATTAATATATAGATATATAAGATATATATAATATATAATATGTATATATATATACTATATATCATAGTAAATACAAATATGTGTGTGTGTATGGGTGTTTATATATATGTGTGTATATATATATTAATATATATATATATATATATATATATAAATATACATATATATATGTATATATATATACTATATATAACATATATATATCTATAATATATATATATTAATATTAATAAGATATAGATATATATATATATATTAATATTAAGTATATATATATCATATATATATATATGATATATATATAAATATAACAATATATATCTATATATATAATATTTTAATATAATATATATATATATATAATAAATATATATATATAAAAATTATGTAAACGTAATATATATGTATATATATATATATCTAATATATTAATATGATATACATATATATATAATCAATAGATATAACATAAATAACATATATATATTAATTTATAATATATGTATATATATATTAATAATAGATATATTTAATATATATATATAATTTTCATACATATAGATATATAAATATATATATATATAATAATATATTATATATATATATACATACATACATACATA
>NW_028234414.1:4297716-4300216 GCF_977035675.1 Penaeus japonicus | reverse complement strand
GTGTGATGTCCCATAACTACAAAAGATAACGTAAGCCTACCCCGATGTCTGTGCATTGTCAGCTACATTACTCCTTTTTTTCTGTCGCACCACCACGGCCATCATCATACCCAACATCACCCACATCACCTCATCATCACCACAGACTTCACCAACCACACCACGACACGACAACCATCACCACGCACCTGATCACTAAAGGTCTTCCCACCCACACTATCGTGGGCGGCATCATTGCAACCATCGGAACCGTTGTTTCCCTTGCCGAATCTTGCAACGCCCTCGCTATCGTCAGTATTCAAAGTTTTATTTATTTTATGTTTTACGACTAAGAAGACTTTGCGGAATGTAAATTAACGGTGAACGACTACAAGAGAGAAGAGAAAGAGGAGAGGAGAGGACAGGAGAGAGATAGAGAGAAGAGAAGAGAAGAGAGAGGGGGGGGGGGAGAGGAGAGAGAGAGAGAGAGAGAGAGAGAGAGAGAGAGAGAGAGAGAGAGAGAGAGAGAGAGGGGGGGAGGAGAGAGAGAGAGAGGGGGAGGAGGAGAGAGAGAGGGGGGGAGAGGAGAGAGGGAGGGGGGGGAGGAGAGAGAGAGGGGGGGGGGCGAGGAGAGAGAGAGAGGAGAGAGAGAGAGAGAGGAGAGAGAGAGAGAGGGAGAGGGAGGGAGGAGAGAGGGAGAGAGAGAGAGAGAGAGAGAGAGAGGGGGGGGAGGAGAGAGAGGGAGAGGGAGAGAGAGAGAGAGAGAGAGAGAGAGAGAGAGAGAGAGAGAGAGAGAGAGAGAGAGAGAGAGAGAGAGAGAGAGAGAGAGAAGAGAGAGGGAGGAGAGAGAGGAGAGAGAGGGGGGGGAGAGAGAGAGAGAGAGAGAGAGAGAGAGAGAGGGGGTGAGGGAGAGGAGAGGAGAGAGGAGAGAGAGGGGGGGAGAGAGAGGAGAGAAGAGGGGAGAGAGAAGAGAGAGAGAGAGAGAGAGAGAGAGAGACAGAGAGAGAGAGAGAGAGAGAGAGAGAGGGTGAGGGGAGAGGAGACGAGAGAGAGAGAGAGAGAGAGAGAGAGAGAGAGAGAGAGAGAGAGAGAGAGAGAGAGAGAGAGAGAGAGAGAGAGAGAGAAGGGGGTGAGGAGAGAGTGAGAGGGGGGGAGAGGGGGGGAGAGGAGAGAGAGAAGGGGGGGGGAGGAGAGAGAGAGGGAGCGGGGGGAGAGGAGAGAGAAAGAGAGGGGGGGAGGAGAGAGAGAGAGGGGGGGAGAGGAGAGAGAGAGGGGGGGGGAGAGGAGAGAGAGAGAGAGAGAGGGGGGGGGAGAGGAAAGAGAGAGAGGGGGGGGGAGAGGAAAAAGAGAGAGAGATAGGGAGAGGAGAGAGAGATAGAGAGAGAGGAGAGGTGAGGAGAGAAGAGAAGAGAGAGAGCGGAATGTAAACGAATACAACAAGAGAGAAGAGAAAGAGGAGAGAAGAGAAAGAGGAGAGAAGAGAAGAGAAGAGAAGAGAAGAGAAGAGAAGAGAAGAGAAGAGAAGAGAAGAGAAGAGAAGAGAAGAGAAGAGAAGAGAGAGAGAGGGAGGGGGGGGAGAGGAGAAGAGAGAGAGAGAGAGAGAGGGAGGGAGGGAGAGGAGAAGAGAGAGAGAGAGGGAGGGAGGGAGGGAGGGAGGGAGGGAGGGAGAGAGGGAGAGAAGATGAGAGAAGAGGAGGAGGAGAGAAGAGGAGAAAGAGAGAGGAGAGAAGAGGAGAAAGAGAGAGGAGAGAAGAGGAGAAAGGGAGAGAGGAGAGAAGAGGAGAAAGAGAGAGAGGGGAGAAGAGAAGAAAGAGAGAGAGGAGAGAAGAGAAGAAAGAGAGAGAGAAGAAAGAGAGAGAGAGGAAAGAAGAGAGAGAAGAAAGAGAGAGAGAGGAAAGAAGAGAGAGAGAGAGAGAGAGAGAGAGAGAGAGAGAGAGAGAGAGAGAGAGAAGAGAGAAGAGAGAAGAGAGAAGAGAGAAGAGAGAAGAGAGAGAGAGAAGAGAGAGAAGAGAGAGAAGAGAGAGAAGAGAGAGAGAAGAAGAAGAAGAAGAAGAAGAAGAAGAAGAAGAAGAAGAAGAAGAAGAAGAAGAAGAAGAAGAAGAAGAAGAAGAAGAAGAAGAAGAAGAAGAAGAAGAAGAAGAAGAAGAAGAAGAAGAAGAAGAAGAAGAAGAAGATAAAGATAAAGATAAAGATAAAGATAAAGATAAAGATAAAGATAAAGATAAAGATAAAGAGGATAGAGAAAGAGAGAGAGGGAGTCATAGAATAGTCTTCAAATCAACTTTTAACTTATTGAATTTGTATTCATAATATTCCTTTTTCACTGGGTGGAGATTAGGGGTAGATGCATGAAGGATCTGGTTCCTCGTCCAGGATACTGGCATCTTTATGAATGATGACAATACATTCTATTGAATTTTGTGGCTAAAACTCTTACAACTGCATACAGGCACAACATACACGCACTCGGTCAGTACCATCCACAGCACCATCTACACCACGCCTCTCATCACCAACCTGC
>NW_028234414.1:4290216-4292716 GCF_977035675.1 Penaeus japonicus | reverse complement strand
TTCTCTCATTCTTCTCTCTCTTTCTCCTCCCACTTTCTCTCCTTCCTCTCTTTCTCTCTCCTTCTCTCTCTTTCTCTCTCCTTCTTCTCTCTCTTTCTCCTTCTCTCTCTCTCCCTCTCCTTCTCTCTCTTTCTCCTTCTCTCTCTCTCCCTCTCCCTCTCCCTCTCCCTCTCCCTCTCCTGCCTCTCTCCCTCCTTCCCTCCCTCCCTCCCCTTCCTCTCTCTCTCGCGCGCACGCGCTCTTTCTGGTACCCAACACGCCCCCCCCCCCCATGGCACCGGCCGAAGTGGGCCTTGTGACATTTGGGAAAGTTAATATCGAAGATTATTCCCAATTGGCGCCCGTCAGGGAGACGCAGGTGAACCCACACGGTCGTCATTTGTGGTCCTACTCGGGTTTATCCGTTTCATTTATTCCTCTTTCAGCGAAAGTCGGAGGGAAAGATAAAAGTAAACGCGTTAACTTCAATTCAGTCTGTAATTGTCAGATTTGAAAAGATAAAGTGAAGTTGAGTTTCTAAAGAATTACGGGTCCGATTGCATAAGAACATTCCCGTATAAATTTCTTTCGGAAGTGAGACACTAGATAGAGATAAATTGTGAGGAGAGAGAGAGTGATCAGCGGGTTGAAGGATATTCAAGGTAGATAAATATGTAACGCCGTAACCTTTGAGGGTGATGGGATCGCTGTGGAAATTGCATTTGAAAATGTCCGTTTTAACCTGTATAGCGAGTGGACTAACCTAACCTAACCTTTGTGCCGCATGCGGAGGGGTCTAGGTCCTGTCCTGCCACGCGAGAAAAACAAAAAACAAAAATACTTCGGAAGCATTTCCTGTCTTCAGCTCTTACTGTTGTTTACTTCTCCCGTGTAGCTTAGGTAAATACAGACTGTTTCAGGAATGATTGCTTTTCTCTTTTGATGGATTTATGATTCAGTTAATTGATGTTAAGTGCTATTGTTATTTTTTTCCGAAATAGTTTCGTTTACGTCGTTATCGAAGTCGTATAAGAACGGGCACCGAGCTGCACGTAGAAAAGTTGATCTTTTGACAGCTCCAACCTGCCATTTCCGGTGGCGACATACAAGAGACGGGAGATAGTGGGTGTGACGTCATGCCTGGGAAGATAAATAAGGCACGTGATATTGAAGTCAAACGATTTCGTCAGGGTTTAGGGTGATGATGGCGACTGGTTGATTGATGGCTGGTAAGAAACAGCTGTTTAGGCCTACGAGTCTCAGATTGTCTTAAGGGAAGGAGGGTCAGTCGTAAACTCTTCAGCCTCGGGTTTCGAGCTCCGGCTGTGAAAAACATTGCTGTATGAGCTTGCCGTTACAAACTTTCGGCTGTTTTAGATACCTATACTTGTGATACAGCAATTAGGATGTGATTTGAATCTTTGGTCGGATCCGTGAATGAGTCAGCCGAAGTAAGAGCATTATGAATCATGCAGGAATCTCCTAGCTCTTGGCGGCGCGACAACTCTTCAGAGTTGAGTAAAAGGCGCGCTGTTAGCCGGTGTGCAGCACTGGGGGTTGGGGTGGGGGGGGGTGACTATGTAGCGATGCTGTTAGGAAATGTTGCTGTACTGAATATGATAAGATTTACCGACTGTGTGTTGCTCTGAAACCGTGTTTCGCTTTGAAAGGCGATCTGCAAGCACCTGCTTCGCACCTTAGCGAGCGAGTGCCAGGAGATTCCCGTGCGAGGTGTAGCCGAAGGGATGAAATTATCATGTTTATTGTGTTTAGTTGAACCGGGCCACAAGCGTCTCCTTCACCCGGACCTCTCTCTTACTGCCTCCCCTCTAGCTCTGCTTTCCTCCTCCTTCTCTTCCTCTTCTTCTTCCTCCTCCACCCTTGCTTGGAAAAGCTTGTGATTCGTCAGTCACATTACTCTCCCGATCCGGATTGCTGGAAAGAGTCAGTTATCCATCTCATGCTTAATGTTAACACTTACGGTGCACTAAGGTTTGCGGGAGGCCACGTGTTTTCTTATATTGTGGACACAAAGTGCCATGCATTTATGTTAAAACTACGATGAACCCCTGGAAAAGCCTTTTTTTGGCTTCGTGCTTCCTTTAATTAAACTGGCCCCAGATACTTTCATCTGAGCGCTCGAATGTCTACTCAATTAGCCTCTTGGTGAGCAAGTAAAGATATCCACACACTATTCCCATGCTGAGTTATTTGACTTATTATTGGCAGAGAAATGAAAGTAACTGCGAGTTGCGTTCCGGTGCACCGCAGGATTGCAGCATCTCCGCTCTTCAGTGAGACGAGTGCCCTCCCGTCGCCTTGCCTTCTCTAGAAGTGTACGGCACTTTGCGTACCTCTGATAGCTTAATCTCTGACAACGAAAACAGTTGCGACAAACATGGAGACACTGAACCTTGTCATTTGATATATGAATCGAGATGAATCTCGGCTTTGAGTAAAGAGAGGAAATGGAAAAGGAAAATTAAAATGTTCTTGCATACACGTCTGTATATTGATTTTG
>NW_028234414.1:4262716-4275216 GCF_977035675.1 Penaeus japonicus | reverse complement strand
GGGTGAAGGGGTTAAAAGGGGGGGAGGGAAAGGGGGCGTGAAGGGGGAAAAGAGGAGGGGGAGGGGGCCCTGAAAGGGGAAAAGGGGAAGGCTTTGAGTGGGCCCGGGGAGGGGGGTTTGAGGGGTGGGGGGCGGGAAAGGGGCCGCGAAAGGGGGGGGGCCGGGTCGGGGAGGCGAGGAGGGCGGGGGGCGGGAGTGCAGGGCGGAGAGGGGTTTTTAAGCGGGGAGCCCTTAGATGTTTTTGGGTTTCCCCTTTGGGGGCGGGGGCGCCTTGTGGAGGAAGGTTTTGTGCTGTGTTGGGTATCGGGGCGAAGGGAAAGGGGTGGGGGGGGGGGAGGGGGGGGGAGTTTTGGGAGAGGAATGTGTAGAAAAGAGAAGAGGGGGGAACGAATGCCGTGACCCCGGGCCGAGAGAGAGGCGAGAAAGGGAAAGGAGGGGGGAAAAGGGAGGGGAAAAGGGGGGAACGAACGGGAAATTTAGAGCTAAAAGGTTTGGAAAAATGGGGGGAAAGAAAAAAAAAGGGAAAAACCCGGGGAACCCGAAAAATAAGGGGAAGGGGAAAAGGCTTTGGAGAGGGTTTGGATATAACATAAGTGGAAGGGCCGAGGGTCGAGTGGTAAGTGAAGAGGGGGGGCCCATTCGGTCTTGGGGGATCGACGTGGCCCCAAAGGGCGAGGGGCCCAAAGGGGGTCGAAAAAAAGAAGGCTCACTCGTACACGCGTAGCCACAATGTAAAACAGTTCTGCTGCACACAAATGGGCCCCTGGGGGGCCTTTGGGGCGAGAAGGGCGGGGAGGGAAGGTGCAAGCCAGGTGGGAAAGGGGGGCGGGAGCAGCAGCAGCCAGCAAGGGCCGGGAGGAATTACCTATAAGCGCGGTCAGGGGAGGGTCACTGTGGGACACCTTTTCCGACCAACCCCACATTCCTCACCAGGGGAAAAAGGGACTCCGCAAAATGTTTTGCATCTCAAGGAAGGGGAAACCCCCCAAACCCCCCCCCCCCCCCTTTTCCTCCATCCCCCCGCTGCTCTTCCTTCCATTTCAGGGTTCCTTCTCTTCCCCTCGTCATCTCTCTAAAACAGGGCCCTTTCCCTTTTCCTCCCCTTTTCACTCACACACACACCCCACACACACACACCACACAAAACACACACACACACACAAACCAAAACACACACACCCAACACAAACCCCACACACCCCCAACACACACTCACCACCCACTCTTACTCCCCACCTCTAATCATGCCCCCCCCTTTTCTCCCCTCTTCTTTCTCACCCTCTCTCTCCTCACTCTCTCTCCCTCCTCCCTCTCTTTTTTCTTTCCCCTTTTCTCTCTCGGTTTTTTTTTCTTCCCCTCTTCTTCCTTTTCCCTCCTTCCCCTCTCTCCCCCCTTCCCCCCCCTTTCCCCTTTTCCCCCCTTCCCCCCCTCCCCTCCCCTCCCCTCCGTTTTTTCCCCTCATTTTTCCCTTTTTCTTTTACCCTCTCTCCCCCCCTCCCCCTCCTTTTTCCCCAAATTCCCCCTCCCTCACCTCCTTCCCCCTCTCTCTCCTTTTTCCCCCCCTCTCCCTCTCTCTCTCTCTCTCTCCCCCTCTCTCACCTCTCTCTCTCTCCTCTCACACACACACCCCACACACACACACACCCACCCCAAAACCCCACTCACTTTCCCCCACTTTACTCCCTCACACCAAACCCCACACACACTCCCCACACACACACACTCACACACCCACCACCAAAACACACACACACACACACACACACCCCAAAAAACACCCACACACATATATAATGCACAAAACAAAACACACACACACACACACACACACACAAAACACCCCAAAACACCACACACCAAAACACACACACACCACACACCCCACATCCACACACACACACCAAAAACACACACACAAACACACACACACAAAACACAAACACACACCACACACCCACACAAAACACAATTTCACACAAAATATAAAACACTCAAACAAAACCCAACACCCACAAACACACACACACCCCCCAAAAACCACACACCACACATTTCACACACACACCACACACACCCCAAAAACCCACACACCCAAAACACATAAGCGCACACCCACACAACAATATTATATAAATATTATTATATATAATAAAATATTATATAAAAATATAAATTAAATATTTTTAAAAAAATTTTAAGGAATTTTTTATATATGTTGTAGGGATACTTTTATTTAAAAATTTTAAAGATTATTAAATGATTTATATATTTATTAATATATTATATAAATATTATATATAATATATAAATAAATATTTTTTGTATTATTATATAAAAAAATAAAATAAATTTTTTATATTATTTATAATTTATTTTTATTATTATAAAAAATTTATATTATATAAATATAATAATGAAGAAAAAGAAAAAAATAAAATATTTAATAATAAAAATCTTATTAAAACCCCCAAATATAAATATATTAAAAAAATAATAGAAAATATATAATATATATATATGTGTAATAAAAAAAATATATATAATAATATATTAATTATATATATATATATATAAATATTATAAAAATATAAAAATTTTATATAATTAGCATATAATATATAAAATATATTAATAAAAATATTATATATATATATATAATATAATAAAAATAAAATGTTATAAATTATAAAATTATATTTAAAATATTTATAATAATATATATATATAAAAATTTAAAATTTTTATAAAGAATAAAATATATAGATAAAATCTCATATAATAATAAAAAAATATATACATATATAATAAAAATTTTTGTATATATATTTAAATTTTTATATATATAAATAATATAAAATTAAATAATTTATATATAATATATAATATATAATAAATATTTTAAAAATAAACATATAATATAATAATATATAATAATATAATATAATATAATATAAAAAATATAAAATTTAAACATATATACAAATTTTATTAAAAAATAATTTTTTATAATATATATAAATAAATAAAATATCATAATAATTTAAAAATATATATATTAAATATATATATATATTTATATAAATTTATATAAATATATATTAAAGAAAATAAAAAAAAAAAAAAAAAAAAAAAAAACATAAAAACAACATAATATTTATTATATATTAATATATATATATAATATAAATAATATAATATAATAATATATAAAATATAAAAATATGGGGGGGAAATAAATATAATATAAATATATAATATATATAATTTTTATATATATATATATATATATAATATATATAAAAAATATATATATATATATAAAAATTATAACTTAAATATTATATATTATAAAGGGAAATATAAATTATATATATATATATATATAAATATATATAACATAAATAATAATAATTATATAATATATAAATATATATAATATATTATATATATTATATAAATATAATATATATATAATAGTAAATAATATTAAAATATATATATAAATTATATTATATAATATATATAATATATAATGTTTTTTTTTTTTTAGAAAAATATATATTAAATTCTTTATTATATATAATATATATATATAAAAATAATAATATATATATATATATGGTGTGTGGGGTAATTTGTGTATGTTATGTATGTATGTATGTATGTATGTAATGTATTTATACTATATTATGAAGTGTGTGTGTATATATAATTATTATATAAATAGTATTTATTATATATATTATATATATATAAAAAATATTTTTATATATATAAAAACATACATTGCATATATATATATATAGAGATATATATATAGATATATAGTATCTATACTTACATATACATAAACATACATACATACATACATACATGCATATATTCATAACAAAATATATATGTAATACACATACAACTATAATATAATATAAATATATATAGTATATTTTAGATCTCGACTTGTGAAGGATTGTGAAGCATGTGGATACGGCAGGTTACGTGTAAGTGAAGCCTATTGAGGGAAGGGCGGAATCCCGCGGCGGGGCACAGAGAGGGAAGGGGAAGTGGAGCGGAGAGAGAGCTGCAAATAAAAAAAAAAAAGTGCTGAGGCGAGGCCAGTGGAGCGAGTGGCGTGGGACAGGCAGGGAAGGAGCGGGTCGGAAAGCACCTACTTTCCTTGCGGGCCGAGTGTGAGGAAGCCAACTCACGCCGCTCGGTCCTTGGAGCGAGGACCGCGCAAGCAGTCGCCACCGGGGGGAACCTGCAAAGCTCGTGTTCGGGCTGCGGTCGGAGCGAGATTCTCTGACGGGGGACACGTGGAATGAAGGCAATCCTGAGGAAAAAGGGCACCGTCACAGATGCCCGAATCCTGCCACATAAGGAAGCGAATGGACCAATGGGATAGCCCGCGGGACTGCCTAGGAGTTGGCGTCCCACTCCCCATTCCCAGGGAGGCCTGCAGATTGATCATCGCCACTGCAGAGGGTGCAGGTGATGAAAGGAGGAGCGCAGGATGGGGGGTGTAGGAGGGCATGGAGGGGAGTACTGGAGAGGAAGAAGATGGAGGGTAGGGCGGCTGAACTGAACGAGGTTGATGGGGGCGCCAACAGGAACGTCGATATGCCCGACATACCACCCAACTTTAGTCTCCCTACATCACCCACGATGATGATGCGTGCATTGTCAATCGCAATGAAAAATTTCCGCCAAAAGGGCGGCAACCTCGCCGCCCCGCCCCCACGCACGCTCGCACCAAAACTCGGAAACCGAGCGGGAAAACCTTTTTATCCGGGAACACGCCCTCCACAGGCCGCCAAGGGGAACGGGGAACAGGGAAACCCGTCGGAGGGGCCCCAGGGAGGGGCCGGGAGGCGCGGGTCCGCACTAAAGCCGACCCCCAAACGCGGGGGCAAACCCTCGGGAGAAGAAGACATACATTGAGCCTAGAACCCACACGGGGGATTTGAAGCGGGCGCCCTTCAACAAAGGGAGGAAAAGCCCGGCCGGGGCCCGGAAAACGGGTCGGGCCCAGAAACCCCCAATTATCAAACCCCCTCCTCCCATCCCGCCTTTCCCTCTTTCCCTTTCCCCCTCCCCATCAGCCCCTTCCCCACTGCCCCCTCTTCCTCATCACTCGTTCCTCCGTCTCCTATTCCTCACTACTCGTTTTCCCTTTGGCCCCCCCCCCCCCCCCCCCCCGGGGTTTTCCCCCCCCCAGTCAGCCTTTAATTGTCTTCCGTCCTACCAGATTCCTTCCCACTCTCCTCCTCCCCATCATGTCCCTTTCCACTTTCATTTCCCCTGCAACTTCCCCTTTCCCCGGGGGCAGCTATGGCGGAGAGGGACTTGTGACCGAGTGGCGATTGTGGGTGAGGAGGGGGTTGGGGCCGCCGTTCCCTGGTAAAATGAAAATGGGGGTACAACCTTGGGGAAAATTGAAACCCTATTAGCTTCTGTGGGGGGAAGGGGGCAGAAATAAGTTTGGGGCAAGGGCAACCCCCGTGGCCGAGTGATAATGTCCCAGGAGTACGACAGACGCGGGGTGGGGAAGGGGGCTTATTTTCAGCCCGTGGGGGATCGGCAACTTGGGCGGGCTGCCCTGAAAAGTTTGAAAAGTAGCAACCGTTTCACCCAGTGACCAAAGGGAAGGGTATTCTCGGGCTTTGGGGGGAAAGGGAAAGGGGGGAAAGGGGGGGGGGGTGAATAAGGGATGGGGGCGGGGGAAGGGCCCCACTCGGGCCCCTGCGCAACAGTGCCGCCCCCATTCCCCCCCCGCGGGCAAATACCCGCCAATCTCAACGACGAGACCGCCCTAATGAAAATCCCCCGCAACGATTCGCAAATTTTGTCCGGGGGTGATGACATGGCTTGAAAATGACGTCAAGAACGAGACAAAGGCTTCCCCGGAAGAGTAATGGCTGATTGGATGACAAGATGACGTCACCCTAATAAGGCAAATATTGGCTAGTAATGAGACTATGGAGCACCAGGAAAAAGGAAAAGAAAGGGGAGAACGAAGGTGAAAGCTGGGCAGACGCCCTCCGAAACCTCTGCTACCGCCGCTTTCCCCTTTCCCCGCCGCTCCCCCCGGAACTCCCCTCGAACCCCTCGAACTCCCCCGGAACCCCCCCCTGCGGGCCCTTTGTCAAAACACTTGAGCGACACACGGCACGTGTGTGTGTGTGTGGGCAAAGTGCAAAGTATAATAAAATATAAAACAAAACAACACACACACACCCAACCCCACACACACACAAAACACACAACCCCCACACACAACAGGAACAACCACAACACACACACACACACACCACCCCACAACACACACATACACCTACACTAAATAACAACATATATAAAAACATACACATCCCCCCTAAATAATTTTATTATAATATAAAAATAAAATATAAATATATTTATATGTAAATGTATATGTGATGTATAAAATGTTTTGTTTCAAAATACCCTGTATTGTGTGTGTGTTGTGTGTGGGTGTGTGTGTGTGTGTGTGGTTGGGGTGTGGGATATATGTAGTAGTATATTAATATATAAAAATATATATAATTATAATATAAATTAAAAAATATAATAATTATATATAACCACCCCACCCCGTATTTTATACATACATATATAAATATAAAAATATATATAAAAAATTTATATATATTTATATTATATATTATATATATATAATGTGAGTGTGTGTGTGTATGTATATTATATTTAAGTATCTGATAATTATAATGTATATATATATGTATGACATATGAATATAAATATATAGTGACTGTATAATAAATATGTATAAGTATAATTATATATGTATATATATCATAAGTATAAGTATATATAACACATAAATATGTATATATAAATGTATAAGTATAGATAAACCATATATATATATATATATATATATATAAGTATTATTTGTGTATTATATATGTATAAGTAATATATATATATATAGTAATAAGTAAATATATACATATAATATATATATATATATAAGTAATATTTTGTGTATATTATATGTATAAGTATATATATATGTATATATAGTGTGTATAAGTCTAAGATACATATATTAAATTTAAATCTATATATATGTATAAGTATATAAATAAACTTATACATAATGTATAATAATATATCTATATTTATATATATAAATAAATGAAATTATAAGTATATATATATAGAACATATATATATCTAAAGAACATTATATATATAATATAATATATATAATATAAATAGAATAATAAATATATATAATATATATACTATACCCAAACACATAGATAATATATATATATAAAAAATATATCATTACTTATATATATAAATATATATAGTACTTATACATAATAAATATATATAAGTACTTAAACATATATAATATATACACATAAATATTATACTTGATACATATATATATATATATATTATATATATAAATCACTCATATATATATCTGTTAATATATATACTTAACATATATGTATAAGAATATATATATAGATATTTTTAGCCATTATAATTTTTATGTTATATTATGTAATATCAATCTATAAATATATATATATCTATATATATATAATATATTATCTATCTGTGTGTGTGTGTGTGTGGAGTGTGTATAAAGTATAATATATATATAAATTATATATATAAATATATATAAAAATATATGTATGAAATGAATAAGTGTGTATTCTATACCCTAATAAAAATTTTATATATATAGTTATATATATATTTTTTAATATATAATATTATATATATATAGATGCATATGTATATGTCATGTATATTTTTGTGGCTTAAGGTGGTTAGAGGATGACTTGTATACATTGAAGGTCGCGTAAACGATAGACCAAGAAATTAGATCTTGACAATGGAATATCTTGAATAGTGGACAGTGATATTAGATAGGGCCATACACTACTACTATTTGTTTTAAGATCTTTGATAAATATGCCGTGTTGAACCTCTGTTGAAACAGGAAGCGCATCCAGCGAATCGTTTCCGTGCCGCTTCTGACCTGTCGGAAAGACGAGCGAACGTACATGATGCCATCGCCTCTTCTCATCGTTGCACAGGTTGACCTGAACACCACGCGAGGTGATCACGGCCCGACGGCATGCCCTCGCGCACATGTGGGCTGTCCCTCATCGAGGCCTCTGCCAAGAACAGGTTAAACTGCAACGTGGTCTATCGCAGGAGATCGTCCGAGATGAACTTCAACCCTGGCCAAAAAGAACCCCAACTACTGCTGTTGCGTTCTACACTAACACCAGGGAGCCCACGTGTGCTGAGAGAGAGGAGGGGAGGGGCAAGGGGAGGGAAGGGTAGGGGCAATGTGAGAGGGAGAACGGAACGACAGGGGAAGGATCTCTAATTGGTTATACACACCACACACACTCCCACAACACACACACACACACACACACACACATCACATATACAAACAATATATTATACTTATATATACATTACATATATACATATATATATACATACAATATACCTACTTATATACCATATATTAAATATATATCATATACATATTATACATATTATACATATATATAAAACTACATACATACATATATATATATAAATATATATACACATATATCCATACATATAAATAGTAATATGTTATATATATATATATATATATATATAAATATATATTTAAGTATAAGTATGTATGTATATCTACATATATATATACATAATTATATGTAGGTATATATATATATTTATATATGTATATATAGATATTATAATATATTATGTAGTATATCTTTTAATATGAATTAATTATGATGTATATATTTTATATAATATATTCTGTATGTATATATTTTTTATGTATATATTTATGTAGTAATATAATCTTTATATATATATTATGTAAGTAATATATAATAATATGTATATAATATATATAAGAATGTATGTATATTATTATATATGTATATGTATTTTTGTATATATATAATGAGTAGGTATGTATATGTATGTATGCTTGTATATATATCTGTATGTATATATATATTTATATATTATGTTAATATATTTATATGTATATACATTTCTATATGTATATATATTTATATATATATGTAAGTATAATATATATATGTATGTATGTATATATATATTATGTATGTAATGGTAAAAAAAAAAAAAATAATAAATATATATGTATGTATTATTATATATATATATATGTATATAATCATGTAGTATACATTACATAATGTATGTATATATATACATAATTATGTATAGTATTATATACATATATGTATGTGTATATATATACATATATTATGTGTATATATAGACATATAAATTTAATGAGTATGTAAGAGATAAAATATATTATGTAATATATATACATATATGTATGTATATATATACATATGTATTATATTTATATATATGTATGTATATTATATGTATGTATGTAATATATGTATGTATGTATATATGTATATAATATGTATGTAGTATATATATTTATATATGTATGTATAATATGTATGTATGTATAAAATAAGTAGTATGGTAATATATATATGTATGTAATGTATATATATATGTATTATGTATGAAAATATATGTATGTATGCTATATATATATAATGTTGTATGTATGTATAAAAATATGTATGTATGTATAGTATATATAGTAAGATATGTATATATAATGTTTGTAGTATATATATACCATATATGTATGTATATATGTATATACACATATTTATGTATTTTTATATACATATATGTTAGTATATATAACATATATGTATGTTATATATAATTATGTAATGGTATATATAATACATATGTATTTAATAGTAATATATATTTGTAGTATATATAGTATGTAGTATATATATATGTATGTTTTATATATGTAATGAAATGTATATATATATGTATGTATAATATATGTATGAGTATAAAATATATAAATTATGGATATATATGTATGTGTATATATATATTGTTTGTATGTGTATATATACGTAGTATATATATATATGTATGTGTATATATATGTATGTGTAATATATGTATGTATTATATATAATGTATGTATAGATAGTATGTTATGTATATATATGTATGTATATATATAAGTATGTAGTAAATATATATTTATGTAAAGTATAATATATGTAAAATATAATGTATGTATAAATATTATGTCATGTATAATAAAAGTATATTTATGTATATATGTATATATATGTATGTATCTAAATATAAATAAATATATATTGTATGTATGTAAATAAATGTAATATATTGTATATAAATGTAGGGTAATGTATATAAGATGTATATATGTATATATATATAATGTATGTATATATATTATTATGTATATATTCATCTCTCTATAACCTGCTTCGAAAGATAAAATCAAGACTGTTTGACCTACATCTGTTTGTCTGTAACACTCAGATCAGAATGACACAGAATCTCTACACCACTCACACTCCCTGTCAGACTCTATGAATCAAACACTCTAATCACTACCATACAGACTCTCTACTATAACACATACTGCTGATATCTCGTAACCACCCACTATCTATACTCCGATGAAAGCATTCTATCTCTCCCAAAACAGCCACCCTCAATGTCTGACACTACACTAAACTATAAATGTGTCACAAACTCAGCTAATGTAATGTCAAACAATAAGTACTCAACTGCGACAGAAGTTATCTCCAGTCTGTGTATAACTGGTAATATCACAAATATCACAGTCTGACTCACAGTACAGTACAGTTCCTCATCAGTACTACCCTCTCTAAGTGTACGCATACACTAACTATCTGTATGATCTTAAACACTACTACAACACAACATAATCACGACTATCTCTAAGAACCTCACAAAAATCACAGGACTAACACAGCGTAATATTAGTCACACACACAGTACAGTACGACAAACTCCAGCTCCACACCTCTCTAATCTGCTGACAGACTGTCAACTTCACACTACCTGACAGTCTACAAAAAAATAGAATACACATATATAGCACACTCATCAGATCACAGAACCCCCTCACTAACACTCACACACAGTCTGACTCAATGTACCCTCACACAACAACACAGAAAGACTCTCAGTACACCAACACACACTACTCCACTCAGACACCCACTACACTGACACAGAACACACCCTGACTCTCACAGACAGACACACACACCCACCCACTCACACCACACATACATACATACACCCCCGTAACCTGACAGTCTCGACTGACCCACACACCCACATCCCACTCTCACCCTCAATCTGACTCTCACCCTATATAACCCCACAAATATAAAGCCTTGGTGGCACGATTATCTTGCACGAGTTCTCGCGCTCATTTCGGTTGTGTGAGCGCGCGCGTGGGAGGAGCTTTGATCAAGAAGCTGTGAGGAAGAGAGTGGATAAAGGTAGGGTCGAGGACGAAGGGGGACGTGGAAGGGTTAAAAGGGGAAGGGAGGGGACGTGAAGGGGTAAATGGGGAGGGGGATGGGGACGGGGACGTGAATGGGGTAATAGGGGAGGGGGAGGGGGACGTGAAGGGGTAATGGGGAGGGGGAGGGGGGCGTGAAGGGGAAAAGGGGAAGGGGGGGGGGGCGTGAAGGGGTAATGGGGGGGAGGGGGGGAGAGGGGACGTGAATAGGGTAATGGGGGATGTAGGGGGGGTAGGGGATCGTGAAGTGGAAGAGGTTATTGGGGAAGGAGGCGTGAAGGTGAGAGTGTTGATGAAAGGGGGTAATGAGGGAGAGGGAGGGGGGCGTGAAGGGGTAATTGGGGGGGGAGAGAGGGAGGGAGGGGGGCGTGAAGGGGTAATGGGGAGAGGGGGGGAGGGGGGGCGTGAAGGGGTGATGGGGGAGAGGGAGGGGGGCGTGGGTGAAGGGGTAAATGGGGAGAGGGAGGGGGCGTGAAGGTGATGGGGGGGGAGGAGGGGCGTGAAGGGGTAATGAGGGAGAGGGAGGGGGGCGTGAAAGTAATGGGGGAGAGGGAGGGGGGCGTGAAGGGTAATGAGGGAGAGGAGGGGGGCGAAAGGGGTAATGGGGGAGAGGAGGGGGGCGTGAAGGGTGATGGGGTCCGCCATTTGGAAGAGAGAGGGAGGGGGCGTGAAGGGGTAATGAGGGAGGGGGAGGCGGCGGGAAAGGGAAAAAGAATGGGGGGATGGAGGGCTAAGGGCTAGAGTGGACGGCGAGGGGAGTTTGATGAGTGGCGGCGGAAAGGACCGCGAGGGGAGAGCCGGGTCGAGGGGAGGCGAGGAGGGCGGGAGGGCGGGAGTGCAGGACGGAGAGGTGTGGAAGCGCGAGCCTCGTTAGATGTTTGTGTTCCCTTTGTGGCGAGGGGCGCCTTGTGGAGGAAGGTTTTGTGCTGTGTTGATATGCGAGGGCTCAAGGAAAGGCGTGGAGGGGGGGGGGAGGGGGGGC
>NW_028234414.1:4235216-4250216 GCF_977035675.1 Penaeus japonicus | reverse complement strand
TTGTTGTAATAATATTCAATGTATATAATACTGCCCCGCACAAAGGGTTTAGGTCATTATTTGTCTCAGTAAATACCCACCATAATTTCAATGCCTGTACAAGGCCCTAGTTGTTAACAAGGTTATAATTAATACTGTTTTGGCTTTAAATATGAATATCCTTCAGACTCTGTTCAAAAGTCTTTCAGAGGAATATTAGTTCCTTTTTTTTTTCTTTTTCTTTTTTTCTTTTTTTTTGTAGTTTGTAATTATGAAAGTTGCTACCTGATTACTTGCACATGTTGTAATAAAATAGCAATATTAGCCAACTGCATTTGTTATATTTGTTGGCAGAAAGATTAAGGTTGGAAGAGAATTTTTTAAAGTTGAAGAAATGTATGTATTTTACATGAAGATAATTTTTATCATGGTGCAGTGGTAGTGAGACAAATTTCAGAGAAGTGATATATACCAAAGCTCTGTTAAAATATGAGATTACTTAATCTCAAACAGCAAACTTTGCTCTATGTGTAGATTTTTAATAACAAACTATGAATATTTGTGTTGCTTGTATAAAATATTAAGCCTCTTCATTTGGAGAAGCACATTTTTTTTTTTTTTTTTCATCATGTAGCTTCTCTCTTGTTTGTGTTTGATTTTAGTGTATACCCATATAACCCTTTCAGTTTGTCCCACCCATCACGTAGTTTAGTTTGAGGTGCTTATGGCTGCATCTCCCTTTCTAATACTGTTACTTGTTCAGAGCAACACTGAAATTGTTTTCTTGTTCAAACTTTTCTTTTGAAGGGAGGAAAGGGGGAGGCTGACTTGTTTTCCAATGTAAAAGTAGTAGTCTAACAGTTATTTCTCTCTCTCTCTCTCTCTCTCTCTCTCTCTCTCTCTCTCTCTCTCTCTCTCTCTCTCTCTCTCTCTCTCTCTCTCTCTCTCTCTCCAAAAAAATATTAAAATTTTGTATCTTTGTTTATATCACTAAACTCTGAAGCTCTTTAGTATAACTGACTAAATGACAGATTACATTGCCTCCCTTTAGTTTTTATGTATTTCCTCTTCTAGTGTAAATGATTGATGTTTACAGAGATGAGAAAATTTAATATGAATAAATAAATGATTTTTCAGCTGAAGGAGAAGATCCTTTGCAAAAGACAGGTGGTCAGGTTTTAGGCTAACAATTACCTTCAGAGGATCTGAAAATCAGTGCAGATATATGTTTCTGCACAATAGTGGATGTGATGTGTGATGGACTTGTGCATTGGTTAATTTCAGTCTAAGAAGAGAGAGCCTGCACATATCTTATTTTAGAATCCTTTGTCTTCATAAGTCCTCAACAAATATAAAACTTGACAGTGTTAGCCCAAAGTGGACAAAAAGAAAGACCCATCTGGGGTAGCAGCACATTGACCTATTATCTAGCGTTTACACCATCATGTCTTGCGTCTGTAATGCTCATATCATTTGAATTATAACCTATTCGAATGAATGTATAATTAATTTGTTATAAAAATAAATGTATTTTTAAATATGTTGAATACCTACTGCATTTGATTTATTTGACCTCTTGGTTAGAAAAAGAATTGGAATTGAGTATAGTACCCTTTGGAAAAAAAAAAAAAAAAATCCTTTTCTTGTAATTATGAAAACAAAAGAATTTTGTAATCATTTTTTAAATAAAAAAAGAAACAAATATATTCTAGCTCTGTAATATTATCAAAGCTGAATTTAGTCCCAAATTATTTCTTCAACTTTGTTTTCTTTTGCTAAGAAATTGTTCAAAGCTTTTCTACTAGACTTTTAGGCCCAAATATTAATTACATTTTTTTTTTTTTTCAACTGTTTTGATACTGAAAACTTAAATCTAGAACAAGGTATATATATATATATATTTTCTGCAAAATCATGTTTCATAATGCAGCACCTGATCATTACATCTCAATATACCATGCTTCAAACCTTTCTAAAACCTATTCATACAAGTTACCTCGTACAAAAATTAATAATAAATCACATGAGAGAAATACTCTGAATTATTCTGTCCATTATATTCTTAATCAAGAGGTCAAGAAGTGGGAGAACCCACACTAAGTCCTTGGTGAAGGGAAGTTTTGATTATTATACGTGCAAAGCTCAGCTGTGTGAGATAGGACCAGACTGGACACAATCCTGCTCTGGCTCCATAACAAGTGGTTGGAGATAATGTTTAGTTGTGCGCTTTATAAAGCTGAAGGAATAAAGAAACGTACAGCATGGTATTTATCTATACAACCTATTATCCTTTTAAAAGTATCTCGGAGTCTTTTAATAAACTTTTCCTTTTCCTAGTATTCTAAATTTATTTACCTATTCATTCTGTAATATTAATACTGATCAATTGCTGGTACCCAGATCAGAAATTGAGCTTTGTTTATCCTTCCTTTACTAAGGCAGAATCACATCTGCATTCACAACTACATTAATATTTAACTATGAACATTGCTAGTAATTTTATAAATCATGATTGGAATATAATTGCTTGAGTAGAAACATCCATTAAACCAAATGTTCTGGGTCGTTGATAACTGGCGTGTGATGCATTTCCGGGAGGCTACCATGTAGGCCTAAACTCATTCCGGGGTCTTATCTTATGACGCCCGGCATTGAGGTGCCATCACCTTACATGATAACCGGAGTTTGGGCCAAGAAGGTGACGTCTTCACTGCATGCCATCCGGAGGATTTGGGTTAAGGATAAAGGTGACTGATACCTTAGGTGTTGGTAAACATTTACCATAGAAATTTTGGTGTAATATCATATTTCAGAGGGTTTTCTATTTTATCATATAACCTCATTATGATTCCAATTTTGATTTTTAACATCACTTGAAAATCTCTTAAGCCCCCTTGTACCTCATGCCTATCCTAATTGCTGAAAAACGATTCTATTCCTAAATTTTGGATTCAGTAAATACTGTGTATACTTCCCATAGAATACCAAGAACAGGTTCATTCAGCAGCAAGATACAATGTTAAATTCCTAGTGCAAATGAAGCTTAGAAGTAGAAAGAAATTCTAACATATTAGCTTTATCTACTAAGTGCACAAGGGTGTAGTATATATGTAGAAAGTTGCTTCATATTTATTGCTGTAGTGTTTGTCAATTGTTTTTTATTGTGATGCCATCTTGAACTTGTACAGTCTTTTCTGTGGCATCTTATATGAATTAACCCATTAACGACAGGTGACGAGATATCACGTCAAGTGGTGGCAGGGTCAGCCAACAGGGACGAGATATTTCATTGTGGCTATCCTTCTGGCCGGCACGCCAGGTGATTGGGCATATAGCAAGAATCCCAAGGCGTTAGGCGTTAGAGCCAAAATAGCCCTGTTGTTAACCCAATCCCGACGGGCCCAGCGAGAAGTGGCAACCCCCTACGCCGGACCTATGCAATATTGCATCAGGAACATCACACTGTGTGACACAACATCGTCATTGGGTCAACAAGTTAACTTCTTATGCATGGTTATACCTTTTAAGATTACCTTAAGGGAAGCATCCTCTTTATTGAGACGTAAACCTGAAACTATCCCCTCTAAGTTTTTAAGATAGTGCCTTGCAAGTGAAGTGAGAGATAGGTAAAATACAGTCCCTTTAACTGCTGCTGCTAAAAATTATGCTTTAGTTTAATTTATTGTATAGGCTATCCTTCCTGCTGCCTAAAATATACAAATATATAAAAAGGCAACCAGTTTGTGCCCATAATTAAAAAGTTTTGAGAAAATAAAAGTTATAATATTCTTTAAACATACATTTTTAAATTTCAGTATCTAGAGAATGGGAATTATTTTACAATCAAAATGAACATGTTTACTGTTGTGCAACAAGCAAATGAGCATTTGGTGATGGTTCAGTGGGCAGCCAGTCATTGGTCTGCAAGCTGCTGTTACATGGCCAATGGTAACATTTCTTTTTTGTTTTCTTCACTAATCTACCTTTTTTGTTATTTAGCCCATTTGTGACGGGACAATTATTTCCCTGATGCTGCTCCCTCTGTAAAGATAAAAGCACGCAGCCTCCATGTGCTAGATCTCTCCTGACGTAATACTGCACTAAGCTTCTCAGGGTGCTCTCCACACGCCTTATCTTATGGGATTGATTTTCTTTAAGTCAAGAACATGTCAATAAAAATATAAATGCAATGAGTACATACATACATAGCTATGTAAAACATGTATTTAGAGGGAGACATCATGACGCGATAAGACATCATCTCATAGGAGCAAAATATTCCCATGACATGATAGCATGTTATCTGTGCAAATGGGTTAATTGAATGATACATCAGATATTTGGCTATTCATCCCATGATACCATAATTTTCTATTAACACTGTTCTACAATACAAATATCATTGGCATAATGCTTTATTACTACTATTATAACTCCTATTATTATTATTATTATTATTATTTCTATAACTGTTCTTTGCTTCCAAAAAAAATTCCCAACTAAAAAGCAGTTTGTAAATTATAAAATATGCATAACTACTTCTTAATCTGTTAGAATCGGTTTGTTAAAACATTAAATTAATAAGAATTTTTGGGTAGGTAACATATGCTGGGCTAGACCCCTCTTTATAAATACTAAAGTGCGTATCAAGATTAGGAAAAATTCTTTGAGGCCAAAGGTTATTAATCAAAAGAGAAAACACCATTATCTAATGCTCTTTGGAAGACCCTAGTGCCATTTTCCTTGAAATCCCAAAATTGAGATTTTACATTTCCAAACTAGTCTCACCCTGAAATATAATCAAAACTTATGTAATATGTTATCAGCTTATGCATAATTATGTAAACATCATCAGTATAACTAATTATTTCATATTAATGTAGTACAAAGTATGCAAAATTTGCCACTGAAGGGACACCTTTGCTAAGGTGAAAAGCTCTTTCGTAATGCAAGAAGACCCTAATGTTCCCAGTGCAGCTTTTTGAAGGTTGAAAGACGTCAAAATGAAAAGTAAATCCAACTGGCTTTCGCGCAAGGGTGGCTCACTTTCATACTGCATTTTTCCATTAGTTGAAATTAAAAAGTTATTCAGCTATGATGACCTATTATATAGAACACTAATTTGAATTATTTTGGTAAAATATTATATATAGACTCATATTTCATTTATGTCTACAACTTGACAGAAAACATCCACATCTTATGAAGCTCTGCCTAGGCTGAACAAACTAAGATATGAGCTGTCTCAGAATAGTTCATAAATAGTTATTAATAAAGAATAAATAATAAAACAATAAAATAATAGTAATAATAATAGTGATAGTAGTTACTGAAACAGTAATTTGAGTAATCCATGTTCAAATCCAAATTATTTATCATTATTAATGTTATCTTGTGTCTCTTGCATTAGTACATTTGTAAAAGGAAATATTTACCTGTACTTGAATATTTACTATAATTGCCTGAATATTCATCAAAGATTTAGTATAATATCCCGAACACAGCTGGGCACTATCTTCACCGAGTATTGACACAGCAAGATGCCAACCCCCAACTTTAAAGTACTGGTGATGCAAAATGTACAGGCTGAATGAGAAGAGGAAAGTTACTCAAGACCAGGTGCAGCATCTGTGATTTACCTGTGCTGGTATAGCTGCTTTGTAGTGTGGCAGTCGTAGTCAAAAGCACAGGGCTCCTTCCTTTTTCCTGTCTTTTCATTTATTTCATTATTTTCACATACGAGAGAGTGATTTCTTTCATATTTGCTGATACGGACTATATTTAAAACTAAAATTAGTTTTGCTTCAGATTTTTATGCATCTATAAGAATTCACTTTACAGACAGTGATTTTCGAACCAATTAATTTCTACAAACAAACAGTGACTACAGCCATCATAACTGACACTGATTATTACAGTTCTGATGCTGATATGAGGCAAGTGACACACAAAATTATGTAGTCATAATTCTAAATGTTGAAAATAACCCTGCAAAGTGAATTAAAGAACATGACATATACAAAAAATGAGAGGTCAACTGAAATCAGGAGTTTGATAAGAAATAATTTCACAACAACATTGGCAGAAGAGGTCAATTTGGTTAGCAGGCAGTGAGAAAAAAGCAAAGTGGAGAATGAGGCCATCTCTATCCACTTTCATACAAATCTATAAAGCAAGTTTCTCCTGATTTGTTCAGTTCAGTTCAGTTCAGACAGATTTGCGAAGATGTTGCTTCGCCCGGGCTATATGCACAAGGCGGCCCGGCCTCTGCCAGCTATGAGTGCTGACTCATCTTATCTAATCTTATCTGATCATCATCGCTGAATTCAATTCAGCTCAGTTCAGAGAGATTTTGTGAAGACGTCTCTCCGCCCAGGTTGTGTGGATGGGGTAGCCCGGTCTCTATTGGCTATAAGTGCTGACTCATCTGATCATCATAACTAAACTCTTACCGTGGCGGTCGGATTGCCTGTAGGCGCTCCAGTTGCCAGGGGGCTAGTGACAGGTATAGCTGTCTAACCAGCCCGGCGGCTGTCGTCTCTGGGCCCTGCCTGAGGAAGCGAGTGTGCTCGCATTCCATCAGGTAGTGCTCTAATTTGGCGTCCGGCGCACCACAATGCTCACAGCGTTGCTCATCTTGCCCAATAGTGGGGATGATTTGCCACGCACAAGGGTAGCCTATTCTCAGTCTGTGCAGACTGTCTTCAGCACACCTTGATATTCTAGGAGAGATTATCAGCGACTCATAGCCTTTGGCGTCTGAGTACCAGCTGGCTGAGAGGGAGGTTCTCGCTTCCTCTCTATGTCGCTGCAGGGCACCGACCTGCCCTGCAACCATCGTTTTATGCCTTAGCAGTTCCCGGCTAGGATGCACCACAAGATCACTCAAGGGTTTCTTCCTGCCTTCCTCCACTAATCCAGGATTCTCTAAGTAATGGTGAGAATTGTAGTTACCAGGTAAACGTTATCAAGGGGCGTGCTTTGTTGCAGGCTGTCAATGGCGGCCCTAGAGTCTGTGTGTGTGACAACATGCCTGTCCGTCTGGGCTGCATGGGCTAGGGCTTCCATAATAGCTACTGCCTCTGCCTGGAGCAGGGAGGCATTGTCAGATACCCGCATAGCTTTCTCTATGCCCCTTGCTGCAAAACCGGCGCCTGCAGTGTGGGTGATGGGGTCTACAGAACCATCCGTGAAGTAGGTTTTACTATTCAGCGGCGTGATTGCTGTAATGTTCCTCCCCACCTCAGCCTTCAATAGAGGCGGTGAGTACTGTGTTTTTCTTCTTGATAGACTTATGACAGAAAACTCTATCAAGGATCGTGCCCACGGCGGGGCTGTGACATAGTCAGGGTGGGGAAGGTCCATGCCCTTAACCAGTAGTGTCTCTTTAAGCTCAAAGCGTTTCAGCACTCTGGTTGAATGAGACAGCCAGGTGTTGTTAGCAAAGAGCTCTTGGTTCTGTGCAAGCCAACACTGTACTCTCTGTCTTAGCTGCGAGTCCAGAGGGGACTGTAGGACATTGGCAAGGAACTGGGCCGCCATCTGATCAATCCGGGTGTCCAGGGGAAAGAGTTTGGCCTCCAAGAGGAGGTTAGTAACCTTAGCCCACCCAGGGGCACCCAGAATAATCCTGATTTGTTTTTTCCATCCATATTATACTCATTCAAGACTTCTAAAAAAGTTCATACATTACACAAGGTCTAGAGTATAGAAACTAATTTTACACATTATTTATTTCATACAAAGCTGAAAATATACATTTTCTTAGTATTGTTACAGGACAAATATTACAAACATTAACTGATATATCAACCAAACAACCGTACTCATCCTTCCCCTATCTGTTTACAAATTTATATTCTTTCTTTCATAAAAATACTTATAAATTCAGCAAACAAACACAAGGTATATCATAATTCTAGATGTCTTTGAAAGATTCTCATCTCCAGATCCTCATGCAGCTTTTCAACCTTGCGCTGTTGCTTACTCAAACGTTCTTGCAATAAGCGCTGGCCTTCTGTGGAGTGCGGCTGCTTTTCTGCTTCCTTGATGTCCATCCCAGACCTTGATTGCAAGACCTCTAGTTGACCTGTCATGTGCCGTACTTTGAGAAGCCGATGTTCATAATGTTTCAGTTCCGTCTGAAAACAAAAATATGATTATTATCATACATGATGTAACAATCAAAGCCACCAAACAGAAATATCTGACTACACTGCAAGACTGCAAGATGACTTTTACACCTATTTCCTGAGGTTATGCCTGCATATCTCTGTCCCAATAGCCTTTGTGATGACCTTTACCTTCGACATCAGTAAGAACATGTCCAAATTATGTTTATACACCTGGTATGAAGGAATATGAAATCATATACAAAAATGCAAGGAACAAAAACATACAAAAAAAGGCACACACACACATTACCTCAGCCTACCATTACCCTTGATATTTTAAAACTTAAGCAAGTATAGGGAAGCTACCAAAATTGTATAAACCTTAACCCCTATACAAAAATGGTGATAAGCGAAACCCTCTCAAATATAAACCAGTATCACTAGCAAGTGAAATAAGTGAATTGTTATAAAAAATAAAAAATAAAAAAAAACTAATATAAAAATGATGGATCAAACTACTTGAGAAACAAAACATATCAAAAACAATTTAGATTCAGGGAGAGCAGATAATTTGTATCAAAACTCCTCTGGTTTTATAACAAAGCTACTGAGATACTGCAATCATATATATTATTTTCATCAACCCGTTAACGATGTTGCGGTTTTGCCTCCACTTGGACATTTTGCCAGGGTATTCCAAAAGGCGCAGGCCTAACATCACAGGCTATTCAGTCAAAAAGAAAATGAAAGCTTGGTTAACCCATTCGCGCCAATTTGACTTGCTATCATGGGGTTGAAAAATATCCCCGGATCCGAGGGACTCCTTGAGATGTGGTGCATTTTCTGGCTGAGCCCTGGGAGGCAGTAGTGACGTGATGAAATAGATAACTAGATTGTTCTCAAATATAATCATTTTACATAATTTCTTAAGACTCATGTTACTTTAGTTTAGGTGTTTGAGTGTCATAAAATGAGATATAATGTAAAAAAAAAAATGACGTCACTGAAAACTACGTGATATTTATGACATCATGGTAATTTCTGCTACTTGATTGGCTGAATAAAAAGATCCAAGTCAAAAAACTATTGTGATATCAAATGTGTTTGGCCAAGAAATAAAATAAAGTAAAAAATTACTAATGCAATATTACTTCTAATTTGTTGATTACCCGTGATATCATGTCATGTCACGAGGTACATGAATATACTCATATGTACGTGTATGATTATTCATATTGTTCTTTTCGTTTTGGTAAAAAAAAAAAAAAAAAAGGATAAAACATGTTTTTTGATGCCTTACTAGGAGATTGCTACCACTTTCCTTTGGTAAATTCACATAGAAGTGCAGAATATAGGCAAAGTTCAATCAAATAAAACTAAAAAGGGCATTACTGTAACATGTTTTTTGACTAAAATAACTCCTCTGAACATGGTAATATTTTTACATGCCTTTACATTGTAGACGCATTCATGAAAACCATAAGAATAGGGTGGGTGAAAAACGCTCACGCAGCGAGAAAACACCCCGGCACAAAGCGTTGTGCAGGAGTAGGCAAAAATATGTCCCATCATTAATGGGGTTAAATGGAGTTGTATATGGAATAGCAAAAATCAACCCAGACACCAGTACAAATCAGAGAACTAGTCTTAAATACAAGAAAAAAGAAAAAGAACCTAAGAACATTTGTAAATTTGGAATCATGATCCAGAGGATCATATTAACCCATTGCGTATGGGGGATAAAATTCACATTCCCGAACTTCAGAGTGAGGCAGCTTCACAATATGCTTTTTACTTTTCCTACTCTCTTTCAGTCACTCATTGTAAACCAAGAGCCATTTTTGTTTCTTTTTTTTGTGTGTGTGTTTTATTGAGTTTAGAGACTTGTATGTGCCATATGACAGGCTCTATCAATGCTGCAGTTGACTAAAATTGTAGTTTATGATCCATATCAGCTCATTATTTTCTTTATTCTCAGTGTGATAGAAGTATTGCTGTTTTATGAGAGGACAAAACGTAACTTTATTCTTTTGTATTTGTATGCTGTCATGAACAAATGCAAAACATGTAACAATCTACAATGAAGATAACATGAAGAGGTTGGGAAGAGGAAGGAAACCTGTGCTTATGATTGTGAGTGGCACTGTAAAAGGCATCCTTACTGGCACAGGACCACATTTTAGACACTGGGTATGGTCTGAGTCACTTTCCTCTTCTTGTTCATCGACAGTACTTCAGAACAAGATATTGGTAACTTGCTCTGTGCTCCACAAAGATAGTGCTTGCTAGAGACCATGGATGGGTGCCATTCAAGGCTCTCTCTCCTACTGGTTCTTGAAGAAAATGGTGCCATATATTTTTCTGATGTTAGGTTTGCTTAATATTACGGTAATTATAGTAATTGTGACCACACTCATTCCTTAACCCAATACCGCCGGGCGCCGGCCACAGACGGCAATTATGTAATATGATACCGTCGGGTGCCAGCATACACCGTCAATGATATAATTGATTTAGGCCTATGCGTTCGAGAGCCCCGGCATTGAAGCCATAAAAGACGAAACAGTCCCGGCGGGAATGGGTTAATCATAGCACAATAAAATAAGACAGTGATCTAAAATCCCCGAACATCATGTACATCATGATGCCCGTCATCAGGTCAAAGCTGCTGTGTCATGTATGTCACGACACCTGTCCACAAAGTATCATAAGACCTAATCTAGAACACATTGTAGTAGAATAGAGTCCATGTCTAAGAAAGGATATGGATAAACTGAAACAAGTTCAGCTGGCAGCCACTAGATGGGCAGCAATTCTAAGGAACTTGAACTTCAGACAGATTAAAGAAATTAGCCCATTCGCAAAGGGAAGATTACTTAAGATAACAAGTACACGCAGCCTCCAGTGTGAGATCTCACCCAGCGGATGCCATACTGCGCTCTCAGAGCGCCTTTCACATGCCTGATACTACAGGATGCTGAGAGTTGTTTTTTGTTGCTGTTTTTTTACATTTTTTTGACAAGTCAAGAACAATGTGTCTATACAAATACAGTTGCAACGAGTATATGCAATAACTAAGTAAAACATGTATTTAGAGGGAGACATCACAACACAATAGGACGTTATTTTGCAAGAGCAAAATATTCCCATGATGTGATAGCATGTCATCTGGCATATATGGGTTTAATCTTATAAGATTATAGGAAAGAAGAAAATGGGGTAATCTGATTATGGTTTAGAATTTTATGTCAGAAACAATGAAGTTGGAATAGGAAGATTTTGTTATTTTCAATAAAAGAGGAACAAGAGGTTATAGTAAAAAGCTAAAAGTAAAACATGGTGACATGGATGTAAAGAGATATAGTTTTCCAAGCAGGACTATTGGTGGATGCAACCTTCCAAAAACTGTTGAATGTACCAGAAATATATATCATGCACACAAACAAACAAACAAATACACACATGAACACATACCCACAAACGCATAAAAAAATATAAACAGAAAAACAAAATTGGATATCTGAGTTATGATATGTATCATGCTTTGAATGAACTTTTACTTCAGATTTGTGCAATGTATTATGCTTTTTAAAGAAATTACCATGACCAAAATAAGAATTTATTGGATGTATCAAGTATATCACAAACCACTATTGTAATTACTGAGCAGGGCAAGTAAGTGCATCTAGTAATGACTGGAAGGCATAGGCACAGAAAGGGAGGATCTCATACTGCTTTGCACACTATAATATCACCATTTCTCTTTCCAGATAAACCTACCCTACTCAACAGTGCAAATGAAAACAGTACTAACCTATGCCCTGCATACTTATAAATCAACTGTATGTTTTCTTCTATGAAAAATGTAACATTAATATCCTATCAGGAAATGTTGCATGAGAAAAACTTTTCTTTTTTCACATCAGGGTTCTATACGAAAAAATCAATTTGAAAAATGTATTTGCAAAGTACCTATGCTTCAAACCATGTTCTTTCAGTCTCAACTTTTTTCCCAGGCTCAACTCCTGGTTTGTTTCTCCTATTTGAAATCAATTTGTTTCTCTGGAAAGAGCATGGAGATACCTCAGTGCCCCATTTTCAGATTTCAAAATGCAATGAGAACCCCACTCTTTTCAAATCATTTACTTAACCCATTTGAACTGGTTGACGTCCTATCACATGGTAAAAAAATATCCCCAGACCCAGGTGTCCTGAGACGTCATGCATTTACTCACCGAGTTCCAGGCGGGGCAGGTGTAACATACTGAAACATCAGCAATAGACTGCTAGATTGTTCTTAACCTGTTAACGACGGGTGAAGTGTATTTTTGTCGTACATGAAGCAGGAGCTCTGGCCTGACAACAAGCATCATGACGTTTGGGATTTTGGATCACTGTTATTTTATTGTGTTATTAGTAATGAGTGAGTGATGTTGACAATTGCAGTCATTATTACTATAATTGCCATAATATTAAGCAAAATGGGTTTCACCTAACATCCAAAACCTAGATGGCACCACTTTCTTCTAGCACTAGCAGGAGAGAGAGCCTTGAATGGCACCCATCTACAGTCTCTAGCAAGCACTATCTCTATAAAGCGATGGCACATATCAAGTTGCCAACCTCTTGCTCTCAAGTACCGCATATGAAAGATGTGCAGGCAGAATGAGAGGAGAAAGGTGACTCAAACCATGCTCAATGTCTACAATGTGCCAACTGAACTACAATTTTGGTCAACTGAAGAATTGATAAGAGCCTGTGATATGAGATGTGTCTCTAAAAACGGTAAAACACACAAAAAAAACAAAACACAAATATGGCTCTAGCTGTACAATGTGTGATTAAAAGAGAGTGGGAAAAGGCATGTTGCATGAAGCTGCCTCGTTTTGAAATAAAACCCATCTTGGAGCCTGGGTAAGCAAATCTATCCCGTCGTTAATGGGTTAAATATAATCATATTTCATCATTTCTTAGACTCTGTTACTTTAGTTTAGGTGTTTAAGTGTCATAAAATGAGATATAACATAAAAGAAAAATCAGACGTCATAGAGAACTACATAATATTGATGATGACATGGTAATTTCTATTTCTTGACTGGTTGAATAAAAAGATCTGAGTTGAAAAACTATTGTAAGAACAAATGTGGTTGGCCAAGAAATAAAAAGTAAAAAATTACTATTGCAATACTACTTCTAATTTGTCAATTACCCGTGATACTGCGTAATGTCACACCACATCACGTCACGAGGTACATGCACATACTCATATGTACAAGTATGATTATTCATATTGTTGTTCTTTTCGCTTTGGTAAGAAAAAAAGAAAAAGTATAAAACGTTTTTTGATGCCCAAAAGATTGCTTCCAATTTCCATTGGTATTTTCACAGATAAGTGAAGAATACACGCAAAGTTCTATAAAATAGAAATGCATTGCTGTTACATGTTTTTTGACTAAAGTACACTCTGAGAGGTTCAGCGTGGGCCTGTGCAGTGAGAAAACACCCCAGCACAAAGCGTCGCACGGGAGAAAAAGAGATTGAGGGAGAAGGAGAATATTGCTGCTTTGAGTGTGGCAACTTGTTTAGACAATACCCTACTCATCCTTTATGCATTCTTCCAGTCTCTGAGGCAACCCAAGCATATATATCTTGTATTATGAGAGGAAAATGTCTTAATTACAGAGCTAAGTGCAAGGGTTTGCCTCATTGGTATTTTGGTTACTGATCATGAGTAGCCTCTATTATCCAACAGGGATGAGTTCCAAATAAAATAGTTAGAGAATATCTATTTTCCTCTAAAGACTGTCAAGAATCAATGGTGGTTAGATAGTAAATAGTAAAAAGTAAATAGTAAAAAGACAATGATATACCAAGAGCCATCATATTGTGTGTTATGTAAGAATATTGAGTAGAAAGGTTGTAAGGGTGAGACAAGGGATGGACGGCGGGTTTGCCTGAATTCCAGAATTACCATTTCACACTCACTATGTTTCCTTCACAAAAAAGAAAATAAAAAAATGTGACAGGGAACACAACTGTTTCATTGGCTGAGGGAGAGAAGGGCCTCCATGGGGCATGGTGATATGGGGCTGATATAGTGGGTGTGGCCTGAGAAAACTAAAAATATTAGAAGACACTCTATACGTCCCATTCATAATGAAAATCCTGGAGGGGAGAAATCCCACCAATTTTTTGCCTATTAGTAGACACTCCATACATCCCATATACAATGAAAAGAAATGCTGGGAAAGATCCCATGAGCTTTTCCGCAGGAATTCCATGACTGTGGTGAATAGTACGGACGCACCACCCAGTTTCCAAGTTCATGGCAGTAGTCAAAGACTCTTTTCTGTCATAGACAAATCTTGCAATCTATGACCATTCATGAATACTGGTCCAGATCAATATCTTTATTTATAATTCATTACTTTATTGACTTGAAGTATGCCACTCTCCCAGTTGGAAAAATCAAGCATCCTGGCATATGAGCAGTGTCTCAGTGGTGCAACTGAGTGCCAGGGGTTGACATCATTCTGTTTATTTGAATCTAAGCTTAGGTCTACTCCTATTCTGACTTCTGGTGGAACTCTGTACAGTACTGCACTTCAATTTCTCCTCATATCTTTTTACTGCATACTATTAACCCCTCAATGACGGGTGACAAGATATCACGTCAAGTGGTGGCAGCGTCAGCCACCGGGGACGAGATTATCGTTGTGGCTATCCTCCTGGCTGGTGCGCCAGGTGATCAGGTATATAGCCCTAGGCATGGGTTAATAATAAGCCATCATATTACTGTTATGAGTGTGGATCCCCTTATCAACTTTGTTGCTTACAGTCTGGCATGCAGGGTGTCTGGTTTGAAATATCAGTATAGCTAGGGTATATGTCTGAAAACAAACAAAAG
>NW_028234414.1:4227716-4230216 GCF_977035675.1 Penaeus japonicus | reverse complement strand
TTATATGGTACCTAACATTTTGCAAAGAAATTATGTGTTTGTGATACAACCAGGGGAAGCTCACAAGACTGAGAAAATTTTTATTCACAGTATTTCTACTTACTAGCAATATCTAAAAGCTACTTCCTAAGACACCTTTGTCTAGAGTTAACCCATTGCGGACGGGTGTCATGATGTACATGACGTAGGAGCTTTGCCCTGACGACAGGCATCATGACGTATACGAAAGTTTGGGGATTTTGGATCATTGTGCTATTTTATTCTGCTATGAGTAAGGAGTTAGTGAGGATGATAATTGCAGTCATAATTACTATCATTACTGTATATTAAGCTAACTTAATGTCCAAAACCTAGATGGCACCACTTTCTTCTAGCACCAGTAGGAGAGAGAGCCTTGAATGGCAACCATCTACTGTCTCTAACAAGCACTATCTTTAGAGAGTGCTGGCACACAGCAAGTTACCGACCTCTTGCTCTAAAGTACCACAGATGAAGGATGTGCAGGTAGAACGAGAAGAGGAAGGTGACTCAAACCATACCCAGTGTCTAAAATGTGCTCCTGTGCCAATAGGGATGCCTTTTACTGTGACACTCACAGTCATAAGCATAGGTTTCCTTCCACTTCCCTACTTCTTCATGTTATCTTCATTGTAGATGGTTATATATGTTTCGTATTTGTTCATGACAGCACATATACGAAAAAATAAAGTTGCTTTTTGTCCTCCCATAAAACAGCAATACTTCTATCACACTGAGAATAAAGAAAATAATGCGCCAATATGAATCATATACTAAAATTTTAGTCAACTGCAACATTGATAGAGCCTGCCATATGGCAAATGTAAGTCTCTATACTAACTAAAACATACAAAAAATAAAATGCAAAAATTGTTTTATAATGAGTGACTGAATGAGAGTGGGAAAAGTCAAGGTATGCTGTGTGAAGTTGCCTCGCTCTGAAATAAAACCCATCTAGGAGACTGGGCAAGCAATTCTATCCCCTAGTAACAATAGGTTAAGAAAACATGCACAGTTGTTATCAGTCTTGCTAACCCGTGAATCCAGATGTTTCTGCTTTCTGCCACAGCTTGTTCAGCTTCTTGTCCTTAAAGACGGCCTTGAGGACCTTCTGGTCTGTAACCTCATTTAAGTAGGATTCCTTGGTCCCTGCTGACTTGTAATCTCCCATGTCTTCACCCAGGTTAAACCTGATCATTATTGCTGGAAAGTAATTTAAACTTTATCATAAATCTTTGTAAATTAGTATAAATAAATATTGAAATAGCAGTTATCATCTAATGCTAATATCTGTTGTATAAAAAATGCGCTAGTTGTCAGATAGAAGAACTCTTTATCTATTCCTGTCATCTGAAAAACATTTTCTATAATTAGTGACAGAAACTACAATGCAACTCTGTGGTTCCTAATTAATGAGACTATTCATAAGTTTGGAAACAAACATGCAATAATTTGAAATTCTGAGTTATTTTGCTTCTGATGAAGCAAGGAGTTGAAACATAATGGATGTAAAAATAATAGTTTACTCACAACACTCAAATTCACAATATGTTTTGTTCAAATGCATATAATAAAACTGAAAAAATGTTCATCGGATCAAGTTAAAAAACATTCCTGCTGACCTCTCAGTTTTTTGCGGAGCTCTGACTCCTTCAGGCCCTCCTTGTCCCCTCCATCAGTCTTGAGCTTTTTCAGAGTCATTTCCTCTTTGTCTTGCAACTTCAGTTCAGACATCAATGACTTCAGCTTTGGCTCTGATAACCTCTGCAAAAAGACAGAGTATAAAGCTAAAGATTAAGACCTCTGTGAGGAGAACTGGCAACATTTGGGCTCACATCCAGTCTCAGAAGGAAGTCTTTCAAAATATTTTAAATCTTAAATCATTTAAAAAGTACAGGAACACATTAAGAGTTTGAAGTGAAAGGTCATGCAATTGTGGATTGGAAAATACATATTGCTTAACCTACAGTATCAACAACTTCCTGAATTCATTAAAAAACAAAATCATTAGAATGATATGCACTCTCATAAAACAGAATTGAATTCAAATAATGCTTTAATCCGACATAATTTCTATATTTTATACCTATAGGACACACCATCTGACAATCAGAGCAGAAATATACTAAACATATACCTTTATCTACTCTAATTTAACCCACTCACGACAGGGGCATTCCAGCCTTGCATGTCACAATGCCGGGGCTTTTGAACGCTTAGGCCTAAATCAATTAAATGACTGGCACCATATGGTGCCACCCGTCCACTGGGCCCTTAAATGAGCGGTACAGTAGTGTACCACCCGTCCAGAGACGGTTAATCAGCATAACTTAAGGAGTTGTATTTTTTAAATACACATGACATAATCTAAATGATGGTAATATTAAATGAATTTTTTGGCTTCCTGTTGAATATTGGTATAATTTGTGAATGTCTTCACCTGAGCAAAACTAAATTTAGTTATGTATATCCTTTACCCTTT
>NW_028234414.1:4217716-4220216 GCF_977035675.1 Penaeus japonicus | reverse complement strand
GTTGTTATTATCATTTTTATTTTCATTTTCTCTAACAGTAATACTATCATTACCATCATATTATCATCATAACTGATATTCTCATTTCATTAATGTCATTATCATTGTTATAATTTTTTTTTCCATTTATATTATTATCATCTTTCAGCAGTGCAGTGCATTATCATTATAATTAGAATGAGATATAATATAGTAATATAATATGAAAACAATAAGAACATGAATGATGTCAATAATAATGGCGATATGAAGAAAAAAATATAAATATAATAACAACAAACTACTAATTATATAATAATAATTAATAAATATAGAAATATAATTTTTCAATATGATATATCAGATCGATCGGAAAAAAATTATGTATAATAGTGCAGCATATATATATATGAATATATTTAATTGATATTTCCATTCCTAGTATCGCCATAATAATTTATATAGTTATGATAGTAATAGCAAAAATAGAACCGTTATTGTGATTTTATTATATATTAATTATATTGTCATTATCTACATGTAGTATAGATAGTAGTATATGTAGTAGTATTGTCATCATTATTATAATCACAATCAACAGCACAATAAAGATAAAAACGCCATTATGATTATAATCAAGTTGATAATGCTACTGAGGATAAAGGTAACTGTAACAATAGAAATAATTAGTGGCGTTTATTGACATGATCCTAATCTCATAATCGTTTTCGACATAATCATTACCATCATTGCCATTAGCATAATAATTATCATCATTATTGATACTGTCATCATTGCTATTTGTGCTGTGGTGACAACAGTGGATAAGAAAGCCACAAGCATTAACCTTATCTCTTATCCGAGCAGAAACTAAGATAAGACCGGGAGGTTATTCCGAGGTCTTTGTGGGAAGTTTCAGCGCTTCATGGATTTTCACACTATTTTTTTATTATTATTTTCATTATTATTATTTTTTACATGTAATCGCTTCTTGAATATGATTAGTGAAGCGCATATGAAACGTACTAAGCTTTTCAATTTGTAACTCATTCATTTAGTTACCCCTAAAAAATATTAGTTTTCAAATGGAATTACAGAAAATGATTCTTGCCAAAGGCTATACTATCCTAATATCTACACTGCTACTTGTTTCAATATGGAGCAAATTTGCAATATTTACATACACACGCATGTACGCACACATATAGATAATAAAGATAAGTCCTAGTTCTAATCTACTACTGCAAATAGTGCATACTACATATTAATTCCAAAGATTATAAGCAAAATGATGTTTCATTGAACACTTCAATGCAAAGTGATAAAATACCATAATGGTGTAAAATTTCATCACATGAAGAAACTGGCACTAAAACAGCTGTGAATGCATAGAACCTATTATTCAATAATTTTTACCACACTTTTATTTGCTCTTTATTTTTTTTCCTTTCTCTCCAGCAGATTAACCAGCTACTCATTCCAACCCATGATGAAGGTGTTTTCTCTGCAGTCAGTATCACATCGTACATGAGGCTGAAAATAATCATGGTCATCTTCAGTTCATTTTATGTTCTGAACTCTGATTGGATGATGAAGTGACCTTCTAAATGTCGCTTTACTAAATGTCGCACCTCAAAAAGGGCGACTGTCCTGTTCAGATTCCACCGCAATGGTCGACAGAAAACCAAGAGCCCGACTGAGAGCAGGCATGACTGATGTAAATCGCTAGTGATTTCCCGTCTAGAATATTATTGCCTTTGTATATGCGGAGTTGGGATGTCAGGTGCAGGATCAGCGAGTCACACGTGGGAGAAAAACTCCTCCGCAAACAATAAGATATGTATGGGGAATATATGCCTGTTCTCTTTTTGCTTCTGCTAGCAAATGTCCCTGGGATTTGGATTGTGATTGTTGCAATAATACCATTTATAATGGCTGATGCTTTCAAAGTCTAATAAATGTTTATATTATCTTTTATCTTATTACAGCTATCATTATTTTGCAGCGTGATCAGTATTATCACTTTGTTGTATTGAAGTAGGGGCATTTTTATTTCTTATGCGAAGTAATTTGATATTCAATAATCTCGACACGGCAGGCCAGCAGGCTGACACTGAGTAGGTGGTGTCATAATTTCAGCCTCGCTATTTCTGTCCATCACATGCCAACTGATATTTGTTGCAAGAATGCAAACAGCGTCTATAGAATTCTTGAAGGAAATCTTTGAATTCATTGTTCTAAGGTTCGGTGGTGTCCGCGTCTATAGTGATCAGCGAAACGAAGGAATTGCATGATGGAAGCGCCAATATCATTTTTATGTCAAAAGGAACGCTAAACATACTATTTATGTAGAAATTCAGATGAATATAAAACGACATTAGTTTTCTGTAGAACTTGCAATGTGATGAGCGCACTGGTTTCCCTTTGATGGATGGTTGATGTCTCTTATATCTAAAGAGAATCCTGTTGAAAGGTTCCCTGAAAAGTTAGATTACCCTTAGCGATAACTATGAATCTGATC
>NW_028234414.1:4197716-4200216 GCF_977035675.1 Penaeus japonicus | reverse complement strand
GGCCAGACTTTATTTTGTCATTGAATTTGACAGAAAAGGACCTGGAAACATATATATATATATATATATTATATATATATATATATATATATATATATATATATATATTTTTTTTTTTTTTTTTTTTTTTTTTTTTTTTTTGGGGGGGGGGTTCTGTTCATCCAAGAGAGTAACGGCTGATAATCAGACAATTAAGATGTCAGTTATCATACTTACGAGTTTGGCAGCACATCGAATGAGAGAAATTGTAAAGGAAATAAAAAAAATGATAAAAAACTAATGAAATAGTTATTTGAATCAGCTTCGTGACTTAAATTTTCAAAGAAATCATATCAGTTACAGTGAACATCCGTAACAATCATCATAATTTTGAATTTTAAAATTATGGCGATAATAATGATAATCATGATGAAATGATATCAAAAATGATAATAGGAATGATAATAATACAAGAATGATAAATGAAGTAATCATAATTTTAA
This sequence comes from Penaeus japonicus, assembly GCF_977035675.1. Lineage (NCBI taxonomy): Eukaryota > Metazoa > Arthropoda > Malacostraca > Decapoda > Penaeidae > Penaeus > Penaeus japonicus. The sequence goes on along the minus strand of NW_028234414.1, from coordinate 4,199,734 downwards.
TGATATCATTAGTAAAAGTAATAATGATAATACCATTAACAATATTGGTAATAATAAATAGTAACAATGATAATGAAAAATAACAATGATAATCATAGAAGGATAAAGATAATTATAACAATATTTATGATAATGATTTTAGTAATAATGATAACAATAATAATGGTAATAATGATAAAATGATGATGATGATAACGATAATAAAAGTTATGAAGATAATAATAGTAATGATAATAATGATAATAATGATAATAATAATGATTATAATGTTGATAATTATAATAAAACAATAATGAATATAATAATATAATAACAATGATAATGATAATGATTATGACGATGATGATAATGGTGATGGTAATAATAATCATCATAATAATTATGATAATGTTAGTTATGATAATTGCAATAATATTCAGAAGAATGATGATGATAATTATAATAGTAATAGAGATAATACAGATGATGATGATAATACTTATAACAATAATAATGATAATGATGATAATGATAATAGTAGTAATAACAATAATAGTAATAATAATATGAATAAGAAGAATTAGAATAACAATGGTGGTGATAATGATGAAAACAATACTGATATCAATAATAATACTATGATAATTGATAGTAATAATGATGATGATAACAGTATGGATAACAATAATTATAATGTCAACATAGCAAATGATGATAGTAATAGTAACGATTAGATAGGGTAACGATGATAACAGTAATGATGATAACGATAATAACAATAGCATAATATTAACAGTGATGAGGATGATAATAATAACGATAATGCTGATAGTATAAAAATGACAATAACGATGATACCAACGCTGATATTGGTAATGATAAAGATAATGATAATAATGGTAGTGGTGATTATGATGATAATGTTTATAATGATATGATAATATGATAATGACGATAATGGGGATTATATTGATATGCTAACGATGATAATGGTGATGATGATTATAATAAAAATAATGATGATAATTATAACAATGATAATAATCATAATGATAATAAGGATAATTATCATGATAACATTAACGATGATAATAGTAATAATAATGATGAAAATAACTAGAGCAACAACAACGACAACAAGGAAAAAAATAATGATCATAATGATGATGACAACAACAACAATAATAATGATAAAAAGGAATATGATAATGATATTGAAAGACAACGCCCCTGGGACGGAAGGCCTGCCCTCGCGCGGCCGCCTTGGCTCTGATCGGAGGCGCTCCAGCGATTGATCACCGTGGCGTGAACCCATTGTTGGCGTCCGCACTTTATTTTTGCACCTGGCATGCCAACTGTAGAAAAGGGGTTGCTCATTATCGCCGCGGAGGGTGTGTTTGCCGTCGAGGCAGCCACTTGCACCGGATTATGGGTGTTATTTAATTCAGGACGTGAACAGAAAGGTTGTTATTACCTGGGAATGTGTAGTGAGACGCCGGCGTTCATCTACATAAGATACAGTTGTGTGTACATAATGCCATATATACATCTTTTTGTGACCTTGTTTATACTCATCCGTCAATGTGTACAAATGCAACATGTACGATTTTTACGTGGGTTACTCATGTTGCTGTTATCGCCCTACTTTTTCATCCTTGAATAATATGTATCCAAATATTCCGAACCTAAGATCACAATTTTACCGATAAACAAAATCATTACAGTCTAAGACCATGTATTTGTTCTTTGACTTAGTCAGAGGATTTAGTTTTGGAAAGATATGGTCTTCCGAACTGAGATTCACTAGGATTTGGATGCTTTCTTTTTTCTCCTATTTTCCTAAAATCTTCGAAGTCCAGTGATCTCTTCCTGGAAACGTGATCATGTTATTTATTTAGTTTGGCAAGAAAGATGAGTCACTTATTGTTTTTACTTCTTCTCGTGATTCTTTATTTTACTTTAGCAAGTTTACCCAACTCAGATTGCGCAGTGACATATAAAGATTCCTACCGTGTTTGATAATACCTGTATTTTGGCCA
>NW_028234414.1:4175216-4177716 GCF_977035675.1 Penaeus japonicus | reverse complement strand
CTCTCTCTCTCTCTCTCTCTTTCTCTCTCTCTCTCTCTCTCTCACTCTCTCTCATGGCACCACATTCCTCGCGATAATTACGAGGGCGAAGTGAGTTGATGTGTGTTTTCTAGCGAGAAGCCGCGACAGCTGTGCTCTCGATTCTCTCCTCTCGCTCGTCGCCGCCCCAAGGTCGTGTGCGTCGCCGCCGTCCGCTGCCCTTGGCGTCGAAGCCGAGCGCCGAGGAGACGCCGTGGCGGTAAACTCTCCTATTTGTAATTTCTCTTGTCCGACACGGCTGATGCCCAATTCACGGTATATGAGACTGAATCTCATACTTACAAATCAGAACATGCATACTTGTTGTCAGACCGTTAACATTTTCGAAGAGCTAATGTGAAACGGACAAGCAGAAGCTAAAGGCCGGAATTGCCTCTGAAAACGGCGCTGACCGCGCGAGAAAGCAGGAGGTTTCCAGCGCGGAAGCTAACTATCCATCACTTACGGCGCGAAGTCATGTTCTTGAATACCGATACACTCTTGGGCTAAATTACGGCTCCGGGGCCAAAGTTTGCAGCGAAGAGAAAACGATAGAGAGTGTGTGGATGGGGGTGGGGTGGGGTGGGGGTGAGAAAAGGAAATGCGGAGGCGACGGAAATAGGCTTCGGTCAGAAAATAATAAGTATTGGTATAATGGCGAAGAGCAGTAATGATAAGCTTTGTAATCACGATGATAATGATTTATCAATTATACTAATCATGACAATAATAGCAATGATAATGACAAGAGTGATTTTAGCGATTATGGTAGTAACTACAATGGAAATGGCAACCCTATAACGAGGTAATGGTTTTACGGACATTAACAGCAGTGGTGGTAATGGTAATGGTTGTAACAATAATGGTAACCATGTTGATAAGGGTGATCATGATAGTAATGAAATGGGTGATAATGATAATAATACTGACAATAACAATGACGATAATGATGATGATGGCAATGATGATAATTACAATATCGATAATGATGATAATAACAATGATATCAATGACAATAATGATAATGATAGAAGTAATAATAAGAAGAAGGATAATGGGGATGATAATAACAATAATAATAATGATAATACATATAATGAGAATGAGAATAAGAATAAAGATAATGATAATAACAATGTGACAGTAATGACACTCATTGTCATTACCATTATCATTACTACTATCATTATCATGACTATTATCATTGCTGTGCCTTATGATCATTACCATTAATATCATTATCTTATTGTCCTCATCCGATATCATAACAGATTTAATCGAATTATCACTATTGTCATTATCATCATTATTATTTTTATCCTAACTATCATTATCGCAGTCATCACTGTTCTCATAATCCTCATCATTATAATTATCACTGACATTATGATTATCATTAGCATTACCATCATCATTTGCTATTATCATCATTATTCATTTTTCATTTATTATATTTTTCTTTGTCAAATATGATCCATATTTTCTTTACAACTATTATCACTGTAATCATAATTATCTTTATTATTCCTATTATCAATACTATCATCACTGCGTTCATTATCATTATCATCACTATTTTTATAATTATTACTATAATAATCACCGAAAATTGCCATTGTTATCACCAGTATCCTATTGACCATTAATATCCTTAGCAGCAATATTGGTGTTCTTATAAAAGGCATGTTCTTTTCCTCAGTATAATTGCCAATGTAATTTCAGTATACATTTTATGATGCCAATGATGTTAGTTAACGATGATAGTTATCATTGATTGTATTATCATATCAATGATAATGTTAATAATACTAATGATAAAGATGCCAATGAAGATAACGATAATGATAATAACAATGACCATAATTGTATTTCATAATTAAAATCACTGTTATTATCATCGTGACAGAGATTGTTATTTTTTTTTTATTCTTCTTATTGTTGTTATCATCATCATCATCATCATTATCAGCTTTATCGCTTTCATATCATTTTGATGATACATAAATTGCAAATGAAGTAAATAGTAATGATATCAAATGCAGAAATAGTAACGATAATTGTACCAATAGCGAGGCTACAACCATTACTTTAACGACAATTGAAGATGATGCTAAATATGCCCCTCCGTAATGCTACCGAGAGATTGTCCAATCCGTATCACTACAACCAATCACGCCCACGGTGAGAGAAAACCCAAACGACACTGATTCTACCGCAACTGGTCATTAAGGTTTGATATTGGAGGAGAGCAGGTCTGCAGCAAAAAGGCAGAACGCATTAATTAACTCCAAAATCCATGTTTTGAGAAAATCGATGTTAAAGGTCTGGCTGCATGTATATTTACTCATATCATTGTTATCGATATACAAAACTGACCATACCTTTATTGACATTCAGACACCATGATGGTTGTATCGTCTTCGTCTTTAAATGACGATTCCACAGATACCAAATTCATAAAAATCGCATTTTTGGAGTTAAT
>NW_028234414.1:4157716-4160216 GCF_977035675.1 Penaeus japonicus | reverse complement strand
GCTCCTTCGCTTCCTCCCGTCGCCCTCTCCCCAAGTCCCTCTCAAGCTCCTTCGCTTCCGACCGTCGCTTCACCCCAAGTCCCTCTCCAGCTCCTTCGCTTCCGACCGTCGCTTCCCCCAAGTCCCTCTCCAGCTCCTTCGCTTCCGCCCGTCGCCCTCTCCCCAAGTCCCTCTCCAGCTCCTTCGCTTCCGACCGTCGCGTCGTCCCGCGCAAGGGAAAGGCGGGGCCGAGTAACATGTGGGCGGTTCCCACTCAGGGCGAGGATGAAGGCGGCTCCGCGTGATGAGAGGGCGAGGGCGGTGAGGGAGCACTTACAGGGTCAGGCTCCAACGCCATGTGCTCTCGTGCATGAGCGCCGCATGAGCCCGTGTGTTTCCCTTCCCGTCTTCATCCCCTCTCTCCTCCAGTGCTTATGCTGCGTCGCCTACGCTTTTTCTCCCCTCCATCTGCTATTGCCTCTCCCTCCCCCTCCGTCCTCACGGGACTGCTTCCCTTCCTTGCCGTTTTCTGTCGTCCTTGACCTCACTCGCTTCTTGGTCGAGGTCGGCAGGAGGCCTCTTCCGAGCCGAGCCGGGCGAGGAGGTCGTCCTCGGGCCCCGCCTCCTGCTCTCGTCTATGGCTGGCTGGCCGATGCCGACTCCCAGCTCCTGGGAAATACCAACTGTCATCCTCACTACGCGGCGCCTGGGCTCCTGAGAGCGCTGAGCCTGAGGTCGGGCTGGTCGGCTGCTCGTGTCGCGCCTGGCTTCTCCGTCTCCTCGGCGCCCCCTCCTCAGCTGGCTCGTTTCCTTGGCGGGTTCTCTTCCTCTCCCGACCTGCCTGCTCGTTATCCGGCCCTCCTTTTCTCCCGCGGCGCCGGATACCGGACGCCATTAAGCCTTCCTCACCTACGAGGCATATTGACCCTCCTAGCGGGGCCCTGCGAGATTCCTTTTCTTTGCGCCTTTGCGGCTCTTCTGGTGAGCGAGGCCGCGGTCCTGGCGGCGGCCGAGCGAGACGAAGGGGGGGAAGGCAGCGATAAGCGAGAGGCGAGGGCCAGGCAGGTCAAATGAAGGAAGATGAGAAGGAGGAGGAGGAGGAGGGGGTGGCAAGGAAAGGGGATAAAATGTCCTCAGCCGAAGAGGCGCACGCGTTCCCGCCTCAACTCAAAGGTGTATCAAAGTGAGTCACCAGGACCTGCAGATCTAACATAACTGTTGTATAAAGCTGCGAGCGGTCGAGGGCGCGAGATCGCCGCGTTTTTCTTTGGCAATGAATCTCACCTTCTGACCCGGGCGGCGACTCGGCTGGGGGGGAGGGGGGGGGCAAGGCACTGAGGAATTCGGGGCTGGGGAGCGGTGCTTCCCTTGACACACGTGCGTGCTTGCAGGCACGTTCACTGGTAGTCAGGGGAGCTCTTGGCCGACCCGTCCGTGCGACGCGTCTTCAAATCTGGAGCAACAAAATCTGGCACAACGAAATCTGACGTAACTGTCTGACAAATGATTGTTTATCATGAAAACGTTTTTTCACTGCTAAGTGGCCTTATTTTGTTTCTTCAAGTATCATCTGACACACGACTCTTTTAGCATTTAGTGTAATAACTAAGCATTATAATTACTTCACGAGGAAATCTTAATGGACTGATTTTATAATAGGATTTGAACGTAAAAGGCACAGCGGTGTCGCCTTTTAATACTAATTTCGTGGTTGGCCTATGATTGTTGTGGAGTGTGATAGGATTCTGGTCTTTTCTTTTCTAACAAAACACGACGAAAACATAAGCGAGACTGCTTACTTTATTTGCAGGTATCCTAAAGAATCATAGCGTTTTGAAGTCATAGATTACAAGGCAGTCCTCGAATATCATTCGAGTTTAAGCAAATATCAGTCAGACCCAAATGCGAAATCGCATAACCGTTTTGTCTAGTACTGATATGTATATATCTTTATATATAAATAAATGAATGAATAAATAAATGAATAGATAAATAAATATATAAATAAATATATAAATAAATAAAATGTGTGTGCATGTGTTTGTGGATGTGTTAGTCTGTCTTAGTCTGCCGGAGGAATCTGCATCGAAAGCGAAGCGTTGAGTGGGTGCGGCGAAGGGGGGGGGGGGCGCAAGCGTGAACCCGTGGATAATCAAGGAGATCCCTCGTTCCCGGGGTCAGGCCCTTGGGCGCGCGCGCGCGTGTGTGCGGTTGACGGTGCAAGGAGGAGGAGGGAGGGGAGCGAGGTACTTGCTCCCAGCGGCGTCACGGACCAGCGGCGCTCATGTATGCTCAATTAATCGCCAATTGTTACAGTGTAACGGTATGAGCCATAGCAGTATTTCATATCCCTGTCCAGGCAGCGTTAAGGTCTTGGCCAAGAACGGAGATGATGTTTCGTTTCGGAAAATGAGGAACTCTCATCAGTCTTAAGACATGACTACCACAAATGGCGAGGCGCCGCAGAGTGGGAATCGTGAATGGGTAAAGGCAAGGCCTTCAGAGCGACGCGAGGCTGAGG
>NW_028234414.1:4142716-4145216 GCF_977035675.1 Penaeus japonicus | reverse complement strand
TCTTTCTTCTTTCTCCCTGACCCTCTCTCTCTTTCTTATTTCTCCCTGACCCTCTCTGTCTTTCTTCTTTCTCCCTGACCCTCTCTCTCTTTCTTCTTTCTCCCTGACCCTCTCTCTCTTTCTTCTTTCTCCCTGACCCTCTCTCTCTTTCTTATTTCTCCCTGACCCTCCCTCTCTTTCTTCTTTCTCCCTGACCCTCTCTCTCTTTCTTCTTTCTCCCTGACCCTCTCTCTCTTTCTTTTTTCTCCCTGCCCCTCCCTCTCTCTTCCTTCTTCCTCCCTGCCGCTCCCTCTCTTTTCCTTCATTCTCCTTACCACGTCTTCTCTCTTCATTCCTTCTCCCTGATCCTTCCTATCTCTTCCTCCCTTCCCCCTACCCCTCCCTCTCCCTTCCCTCTCCTCCCCCCCCACGTCCCTCCCTTCCCCCTACCCCTCCCTCTCCCTACCCTCTCCTCCCGCCCCCCGTCCCTTCCTTCACCCTACCCCTCTTTCCCTTCCCCTCCCTCCCACACCCTAACATGTCACTGCCCTTCCTTCCCCAAACCTTTCCTCCCCCTGTGCCTCCCTCCCTCTGCCCCTCCTCCCCTTCGCTCAGCTCCTCATTACGTGCACTTCCTCTCCCCTTTGCTTTTCCTGATCCCCAGCCTCTCCTCCATGTTCCCTTTCCTTCATACCCTTTCCCTTTCAGTCTGCTACCTGCTCCGTGCTTCTTTGGTTCGGGCTCTTGCCTTCGCTGGCAGAAGAAAAGTGAAGAGTGAGGAGAAGGTAGGAGGAGGAGGAGGAGGAAGAAGAGGAGGTAGTAGGAGGAGGAGGAGGAAGAAGAGGAGGTAGTAGGAGGAGGAGGACGAGGAGGCAAGGAGAAGAGTGTGGGAAGAGTGAGCAGCGCCGAACAGGAGCATCCTCATCTGACCTCTTCTCATGAGATTTAGATAAATTCTGTAGCTGCTGTTCATTCAGGACGGGTTGAGTAATCCTTTCCTGGAAAAAAAAAACACAAATGTCAAGAATCATTTTTTAACAATGATGAGAGCAGTGTTTACGGTAATCAGAGAAAATCCGTCTGGGATACATACAAAAAAAATAGTTTCTCTTTCGTACTATTTCAGCGCTACAAATATGCTCACGAGAACAGCCAGCGGAAAAGAAGAAGCAGAAAAAAAAAAAAATCATTTCCTCCCTTTTCTTTCCCTGCCCCATTCGTTCCACCTTCCTGTTGTGTTCTCTCCTCCTTTCATTCACTGGAGGCGTCGGCGCTCTCGAGCCTCTCATTAGACTATTGGGTCTCCCCGCCCGGCCACACGCGTAAAGCGCCACGTATTCAAGGCGGTTTATTAGAACGAAGTGACTGTCGCCGTCACCGACCGGGGGTGAGGGTGGGGGTTGGGGGGGGGGGAGACTTCCTGCACGTTCCATTAAAACGCCTTGTTTTCTTTCTTGTTACTTCGACTAATGAACCGCGAAATAAACTTCTGGTGACTATATAAATATGTATCACGTTAATATCTACAGAAAATGCAAGCAACGAGTCCTCATTGCTCAAACTAACTGTTTCTCCTACCCCGAGAATCCGGTTTAAAAATCGATCTCTCTGCACCAATATAGCTTTTACCGTTGGACGCCGTGAACTTCCTAGCTAACTCCGTTCCTATATATCTACCCCCTCTCTCTCTCTCTCTCTCTCTCTCTCTCTCTCTCTCTCTCTCTCTCTCTCTCTCTCTCTCTCTCTCTCTCTCTCTCTCTCTCTCTTTCTCTCTTACTCCCATTCTCTCTCTCACACACACACACTCTCCCTCAGTATATAAATATCGAGTAATAGATAGGGGCAGCATGACAGAGGGATATAGAGTCAGAGGGACAGAGAGAGACAGAGCGACTGAGACTGAGAGAGGGACAGAGAGAGAGAGAGAAAGAGAGAGAGAGAGGGAGAGAGAGAGGGACAGAGAGAAAGAGAGAGAGAGAGAGAGAGAGAAAGAGAGAAAGAAAGAGAGAGAGAGAGAGAGAGTCGGACAGACAGAAAGATTGAGACTGAGAGAGGGGCATAGAGAAAGAGATAAAGAGATAGATAGATGTACAGATAGATAGATAGAGAGAGACAGAGACAGAAAAAGAAAGATGCAGAGAACCGAAACTCACAAGAAGAGGGGGTAGGGGTGGGGGGGGGGCTATCCGGGGTCATTACACCGAAGACACTCTCATTTTCTCCCGGTTGCATCTTGACAATGTAACCGTTCCTAGATGATGATGAAGATGATGATGATAATGAAAATAATGATATGGTATTAATATAAATGATGAAAATGATGATAATGATAATGATAATATAGATAATAATGATAATAATGATATGGTATTGATATAAATGATGAAAATGATGATAATGATAATGTTAATATAGATGATAAGGATAATAACGGTGAGGATTTTAATGACAATGGTAAGGATGTTGATGATTATAATAACAATCATGATAATGATAGTAATGATGATATAAATAACAATAA
>NW_028234414.1:4115216-4120216 GCF_977035675.1 Penaeus japonicus | reverse complement strand
GCCTGGTAAGGGTAAAGAGACTTTATCACCGTAATTTGATGGTAACTCTGGTAAATCGATTCCGCCAATCAGCGAGCGCCTTACATAATTTTTTAGGCTCCTTTGACCAATCCCGTAACATGTAAACAAAACCTGATCCAACAGCGAGACTTTTTTGTTTCAAAAAATGATAAAGATTTCTTCTGTGTTAAATTATTTCTATATAAATTAATTTCCTAGAAAGTATATTCTATTGCATGATCTTATGGATCATATATAACGTAATGGTTTTCAAAAACATACTTTTTCTTTTTTCTTTTTTTAGATTGCAGTCGAAAGAAAAGAAACAATGGCTCCACGCAATGGTGGTGTTATTTGTATCAACGTTTTCCAAAAAGAAATGCCAATCAAACCCTAAGATTATGAATAATTGTATCTAAATTAATGCAAACACAAAAATAATTTATATATTTATATGTTTACTGTTTTTCAGCTGAATGTTATTAAAACAAAATGTTTGAATTTGTCAAATTATTAATTCCATGTATTATTTTCAGTTATTGTAGGCCTATGACGAGGCTGCATGAACATTATTCTCGCTTATTTCCTGTGAATTTTATTGATTTTTGTCATATTCATATGAGAATGAGCAGTTGCCATCACTCTGATCATAATAAGTGTACATGAAAACTAAAGTGTCGCCTTAAATGTTGATTTTTTGCTGAGATAAAGCGAGATGAGAGAGTCATCGCTGTAGTTGCCAGTGGACATACCAGTGCTCCAACCACTGGTAAATTTAGCATTGTATTCTATCATGGTAAGTTGTTCATGAATACCGATGCGGTCTTTTTACCATCATAATTGTAGTTACCAGCGTATTTATCATGGTAAGTGCGTTAGTGAATCCGGCCCCAGGCTGCCACCTTGACACGCCTCCTGGTCAGCCGAGCTCAGCGTCTCTTCCTCGCCCTCAGGTCCCAGCGCCCAGCCCCGAAGCAGGACCGCGCCATGACCCGATTAAAGTGGTCCTCCCTGTGGGCAGGCTGTTTCCTGGCCGCCGTCAGCCTCACGTCAGCGCACCCGTTCCTCTACATGAGAGGTACCAGACACGGTAGGATCACATAATTCAGTTTACTTTCCAGCTAGTCTACAGTAGATGCTTCCCCTGCGTAGTATCCTAGATGCCCACGAATAACCAAGACGGGTAACTATTTCCCGCTAAATAACTGCACAGCACGGCCTACATATGCACAAAACGAGTGTCCAAGTGGACTTGCAACATCATTCAAGTTATACAAAGAATATCTAAATATCAATCTAAGAAGTCATATACAGGAAGAAAGTATTTCTATTCATACATTAACATTGGCTGTTTCATTTGGACTACAGTTCATAAAAAATATTAATGATAATAATGATGTGGATGAATGAATGTGCTTCTGTTATATTTTGCTGAGAATCTTGATATAAAAGCTGCTTATTCAGCTCTCCCACTTAATTTTGTTGATTATCATTGATGGAAGTTTTAATTCATTCTATTTTTAACGACTGGTTTTGTGCATTGCTTTAAATCATATATTGCATGTCATTTAAAACTGTAAATAAAGAAATCCCGAACTCCCGATACAATTTGCATGATCATTCCTGTGAGCAACCTTGACAGTGTCTTTCTGCAATAAACGCATTGCGCCTGAATGTCCAGCCGTTAAGCCTCACACAAGCAAGTTGCAGATGATTGTATATATGTAAACAGATATGGTGTGCCATGAGCTTCAGTTACCTGTACTACAACTTCTTTTTAGCCAGTTTTACATCTATATAACTTATATGTACGGTCATCCATAGAAAAATGAAAGACAAAGCAAGATGAAGACAAACTGATTTCTAAATATCCTAGTAAAAATAGACATTCTTCCTCATTCAGTTCCTTACCGATGACTTGGTCAGTTCTTTTCATGATTAGAGTAAATACCTTATTCTGTTTTTAATGCCATCAGTTATATTAGTGAATTTTATTTATGAATTCCTAAGGAGAGGCTCATTGATGTTATAGTTCTTACGTATTTCCTTCGCTTTGCTCATGCTGTTCGGAGACATGTATATTAGTCTTATTTCATCGGATGTTCAACAATACTGACGGTTCGATGTCAGTCATGTAAAGATAAAATGAGCAGCTTATCTATCAACCTCAAAAGAAACATCGAATAGATGATAGACATAGACGAAACGGTAATGGTGATTCATAGCCTAATCATTTAATCTAAAGGTTTTGTATATATTGTACATTATGCTTTATGCCTGTGTAATGGCCACAAAATTACACTGCATTCTTATCTCAAAATAATTTCTTGCTTATTAACATTAACTATGTAAGCGAGTTTCGAAGATGATGCTTCCATTACCTTATTAATGAAGATGTTTTGTACAGCCTTGACAAGCCTCCTTTTCTGCCGGGTCTGACCTTGAACCCAGCGTTCATTTAACACTTTTGGTCGCATTCAAGTCGCTTTCATGCATTTGGTCGTTTTCTTTTCGCCAACTGTAATTGATAAGTCTTTCCAACAGACGACTGACGCTGTCGACTGACATGAACGACCCCCTCCACTCACCCTCGTGCCTGACACAGCTTCCTCTCAGCTTCAGCCATTTCCCTGACTAGCAGCGGACTGACTAGGCCTCCCTCCCCTCCCCTCCCCTCCCCTTGCAGCCCTTGACTCACCTGGCCGAAAGTTTGACTCCAATATTGACCTGACATGACAAGCCAAAATTGCCACCGACCTAACGGATTGTTCTGACCCCTGAACTTTTGCAGGTTACGGCCGTAACATCAGACCTCTGCCTTGTGTATCCAAGGGCGGGGAGACCGGTGTCTGCATGTTCGCGTGGGACTGCATGAAGGCCAACGGTACACACTTGGGCACATGCATTGACAGGTGAGTGTCCATCGTAGGGACCTTTGGCGATGCCGTTATGGGGCTTTGCGAATAGTTAACTAGTTAAATGGTAACAATTAACTTTGGAAATTATTAAAAGCATAATTGGAACGAGAAATTATTCATTAGTGAAATATCACTCTTACACATATACCTAATATTTGTGACTTACGGTAAATGATATATAAGCTGGATGTGTTGTGAAGTATTCTCCTTTGAATTAGTTACATCCTGTTAAAGATGCATACTATTATATTGTGTGAAATCTAATCTTTTATCACAATTTTCAGATTCTACTTTGGATCTTGTTGCAAGATGGAGCACACCAGGCCGCCCCCGGGCGTTAATGAAATCCCTTCGGGCGGTGGAATTGGCGGCATGAAGCCCTTGGGCGTCGATGGCTCCAGTCAAGCCATGGGCGCCCCTGAGTTTGACGGGCAGCCGAGCGTGGAGGAGAGCGAGGGCTCCAGTGAGAGTCAAGAATCGCCCGGCGATTCCGACGCTACCAGCGGCTCTACATCTACTACGGGGACTGAATCTACTGCCGGAGCAGAAACTCCTGCATCTACCATTGGAACAGATGGGGCTGGATCTGCGAGTGGAGAGGAAAGCCCTGCATCTACTGGTGGAGATGGTGGCTCTGCATCTACGATAGGAACAGGAGCTGGAGCTGCATCTACCACAGAATCAGAAGATGTTGAATCTACTAGTGGAGAAGAAGGCCCTGCATCTACCGCAGGATCAGAGGGAGCTGGATCTACTGGCGGAGAGGAAAGCCCTGCATCTGCCACAGGAACCGAAAGTGAAGAATCAACCATTGGAGTAGAAAATCCTACATCTACCATAGGAACAGAAGGCACTGGATCTGTTAGCGGAGCAGAGAGTCCTGCATCCACTATGGAAACAGAAGAAACTGGATCTGCCAGTGGATCAGAAACCGCTTCATCAGCCACAGAAACGGAAAGTCCTGCATCTACCACAGGCTCCGAAGGTACTGGATCTACTAGCGGCGTAGAGGACCCTGCATCTACTACAGGCTCCGGAAGTGCCGGGCCTACTGGTAGCTCAGAAGCCGATGCATCTACCGAGAGCTCTGTATCGGAGAGCGGCTCGGAGGGGGCCGTCGACACGCAGACCACCGAGGGTTTCGACGCACCGCCCACCACGGAGGTGAGCGTTGCAGTGGATCCCTCGCCCTCTCGGCCCGAGGCGGAGGCGGAGGCGTCGGGAGACTTACCCGACGGCGGCGACACCGACGTGGGCACAACCATCGCACCGAGCCCGAGCGATTCCTCTTCCAGCGTCACGGAGTCTCAGGCGACCAGTCCAAGTATGGAGACTGCCACCCCCGTCAGCCCCCCCGCGACGGAGTCCCCGCTCAGCCCCCTCGCGACGGATTCTCCCATCAACCCCCTTGCTACTGAGTCCCCAGCCAGCCCCCCTGCGACGGAGTCCCCAGCCAGCCCCCCTGCGACGGAGTCCCCAGCCACCCCCCTTGCGACGGAGTCCCCAGCCAGCCCCCTCGCGACAGAGTCACCAGCTAGCCCCCCCGCGACGGAATCCCCAGCCAGCCCCCCCGCGACGGAGTCCCCCGTGCCCTCTGAGGCGACCATCGTCATCGAGACGGAGGAGCCGGAGACAGCGACTACGGCAGTCGTCCAGGAAAACACCGAGGTCGACGGACCCGCAACTACGGAGGACGCCAGCGCTGCCACGGTCTCCATCACGGTGAGTGGCGATGAGGAGGACGGCAGCGACGAGTCGCAGGAATCGACGATTGCCCTAGCGGCGGCGACACTCCCTCCTACGGCGTCCGAGGAGCCACCTGTCATTATTCCAGTCACGACCTTCACCGAGGCTTCGACGACCAAGCCTGAGGAGCCCGTCCGTCCGCCTTTCTTCCCGGTCTTCCCTGCGAGTGCGACCGGAAAGCCCGAGGAGGCAACGACGCTCGTCCCGCCGCCCGAGGAGGCCACCGAGAAGCCTGACGAGCCCGTGACTCTAGTCTTCCCAAGCGGACCTTCAGCCACAGCGAAGCCCTCGACGTCCGTCCCCACATCGGCTCCCGTCGGGACTACCGAAGAGCCT
>NW_028234414.1:4092716-4097716 GCF_977035675.1 Penaeus japonicus | reverse complement strand
GAAGAGAGAGAGGGAGAAAGAAAGAGAGAGAGAGAGAGAGAAAGAGAGAGAGAGGAAGAGAGAGAGGGAGAAAGAGAGAAAGGGGGGGGAGAGGGAGAGAGAAAGAGAGAGAGAGGGGGGGGGGGAGGGAGAGAGAAAGAGAGAGAGAGGAAGAGAGAGAGGGAGAAAGAAAGAGAGAGAGGAAGAGAGAGAGAGAGAGAGAGAGAGAGAGAGAGAGAGAGAGAGAGAGAGAGAGAGAGAGAGAGAGAGGAAGAGAGAGAGACAGAGAGACGGAGAGGTGGGGGAGAAGAAGAGGTGAAAAAGAACGGGCATGATAGATCAAGAGAGAAAATGAAGAATTTTCAGATTGGTATGATACTTTCGACACAAACCTGTCTGAATTTTATGAGTATAACATGGCAGACTTATTGTTTCATCCCATTTGTTCATTTTATGCTTGAAGCAAAAGTTATCTTTTCGCAGGCACCGAGAAGGGCCCGGCGGGACCTATTTCCATGCTCTGAGGAAGACCGAAGGTGACAAGGCTGGACAAAATGGAATGTCTGCCCTCCGCCGCCAGGGACCATCGCCATGGAATCGCAACAGCGTCTTTTTTATTGATTGTAATGATAGTGATGTTGTTTGTTATTTAGTTTTTGTTTTTGATATATCTTTTTATCCATATTTACTTTATATTTCAGCATTTCAAACATTTTTCATAACAAACAGCCTCCAAGTTAGTTTAGAAAAGTAAACTGCTGGTTACCGCCCATGAAGGAACTCAGCAGGGAACTAAAAGCGTTATGTGTTTTTACAGTTTTGCGAAGGAACAATGACCAAATTGGGGTAAGGAATCACGAACAGTATTTATCCCCGACCTACCGTGCCTTCGGAGAGTCTTGCCGCTCGACATGGTCCGTCGCCACATACATAGATACGTAATTGTACAATGACATGAGAACGATTCCCTGTCTGACAAGAAAGATTAAAGATTATGTTCACCACCTCTCGCCTCACCTTCGCTTTCATTCTTGAGGCTAATCCTCCCGAAGGCACCGGAGTACGTGTAGGCGAGGTCGTAGATGTCAGGCACGTAGTCCTTGAGTTTGATGATCTTGTCCGCGCCCGACGCCGCCATGCCATGGTCAGCCAACACGACCATGTTGACGCACGAGTCAAGGCCACGAGCCTCCAGCCCCGACACCAGCTGCTGGATCATGAAGTCCGCGTACATGATTAGGGCGTCCACCTGCGAGGAAGAAAAACCGATGGATCTATCTATCTCTATTTCTACCTTGTGATTATATTGCATAGTGCCTTAGTGTATTCGCTGGCGACCACAGAGAAGCTCTAAATTGCTCCCGTTGCCACATCGGTGCCCCTGGATTCTGATCCGGCAACTGACAAAATGGACTGCACAAACGGAACTCCAGTGAATGATGATGGGACGGGCATCAAGCGACCCAGAAATGACACCAAGAGTGAAAACTCCAGTGACACGGAAAGCGACTTTGAAAGAGAGGAAAAAAGACTGAATGACAACGATATGGAAGTCAACAAGGCAACTCTCGTGGATGAGGTTAGTGGCAGTGAGAAGGGCAGAAGAAGGCTGTTATTCCCAGAATCTTGCGAAATGTCCTTCATGAAAAAGCTAGAGAGGGCAATGCAACTTGGAAAAGAACATATCCAATTTGAGCCGCTGCTAAAGGCGGCGAAGGGAAGACCGTATCTTACGGTACAGAATTGAAGGGGACAGTGCTGTTTGTCCCACAGAAGGTCATTATATTTTAGTACCCCTTAGAATTAGACCCAGACATTCTGCTCTGCGACGAGAGGATTGTTTTGGTGAAAAGGCACGCGTCACGAGGTGAGGAGTAATGCCAGCTGGTTGCCCTCATGAAAGGAGAAGTCCTGGAGAAGGTCTTCATATCTGGGGCGGGGTACAGGAGGGTGGAGCCGTATGTGGATCCGCCAGTCCTGTGCCTCTAGTGCAGCAGATGGGGACACAAGTCGTGGACCTGTCAGCAGGACGCCAGATGCAGATTCTGCGGCAGGAAGCATGACACCGGGATCTGCAGAGCAAAAATAGACAAAGGAGAGAAGGTGAAACCTTGCTGGTGCAATTGCGGAGGCTTGCACAATGCTGGGTCTCTATCATGCAAGGCGAGGCCAAGGGTGGAACCTAATTCCTCGGCTTCCCATAAAGAACCCGAGGAAAAGGCAAGAGGACTGACCACCAGACGACCTGAGCAGGAGAGTATTCCTATACCGCCCCCAATGCTTGGTTGCAAGGCCCACCGCGAGGACTGCAACTCCGAGAAAAAGACGGTAGTGTCATGGACGAACAAACACACAGCCAGACTAGAGAAGATGTTGCAGCCAAGGAAACGACGAGGGACAGTGATGTAGATTCTCCGGTAAAAGAGATATCTGCAATTGCTGTAATGTTACATACAATTGAAAAAAAAACTTAGCGATAGTGATGGATAGTGGTGTAGAAGACAACAAAAAGGGAGTGGAGGCTTAGGAAGAAACTCCCGCGCTTAGAAACCTCACTGAAAGATAACAATGATCTGGTGGTCAAGAAAAACACAGAAAGCAAAATTACGATTAAGGGCAAAAAAAGAAAAATAATACCGAGTGTAGTGGAAGGAATAACATCAGCGACCTTCAGGTCATTGTTACTTAAGTGTAAAGACGCTGAAAAGGATAAACTTCTGAGAAAGTGGGACTTAGTTCAGGAGGAGTTGGCAAATATCCAGGCACTGTTTGCCAAAGATAAGGAAACCATAAAGTTACGAGGACTTAGCATGCTGAGAGTGATAATTTATACTGTTATATCGCTTTCCTGATATGTAAACATTTTACTCCGTATGCTTGTGATTAATCCGCCTTTTGTTCGGTATATATTTCAACATCTTGACATAGTTGAAAGGTTTTGTAAAATATATGTGAGCCCAGAGAAGGACTAAGATTGAGGTGAGGATAACCTATGTTACCTTATCCTTTGGAGATGTATGTAACCACTTGTCTCAATAAACTTGTCAAAGTCAAAAAGTCTCTCTCTCTCTCTCTCTCTCTCTCTCTCTCTCTCTCTCTCTCTCTCTCTCTCTCTCTCTCTCTCTCTCTCTCTCTCTCTCTCTCTCTCTCTCTCTCTCTCTCTCGCTCTCTCGCCCATTCCCTCTTTCACTTTCTCTCACTCACCTGGTTGGAGTTGGGTCCCTCGCCGTGGCCAGTGTGGTCCGGTTCATTGAGATACAGGGAGATCCACGCCGGTCTTTCATTTTCCTGGAGATCAATCCAACTCAGGACCTACAGAGAGAAAGGGTTAATGTTGGAACTGTAAAATTGCAGGTTATATATCATCATTCCTCTGCTGAATCGGTTATTGATATGTACATATGGACGTATGATAAGCTATACATTTAAGTCAAAGAAGTGAAAACTACAATTTCCGAGCAGTGTGATGCTGTGACATATCGACTCTCCAAAATATGAAGTGATAAATGACATGCTGTTCAGCACATTCTTCTGTTCGTGCACTAGAGAAAATTCCAATGACACCTTGTAAGTTTCTTAATTACAGTTGTGTATGTTAAAAGTTAATGTAAGAGTATGGCCAAGTACCCCTAATGCCAAATTAAGGGTACTGCAAGAGACTATGTTGGGTGTGTATTCGTATTACGAATGCTCACGAGTTACCCTTGTATACCTATGGATTAGTGATATACAAAGTGGAATCTAAACCTGTCTTCTTAGCTGAGGGTTTAGATAACTCGGAATTAGAATACGTGTTCTGCATATATGTAAAATAACAAGAACGCAGAAACATAAGGAAAAACCAAACCTCGGCAATCCGAGGCGACAGCCCTCACCTGCTGGATGCGCTCGCTGAAGGGCGTGTCGTCGTTGTAAGGGATCCAGTAGGTCGGGTGTTGGCCCCCGATGTCGGCATCGGAACCCGGCCAGAAGAACGTCGCGCTCGACTTGCCCTGAGGAAGCGAACGGGATTACCTTGGTATCGGGGAGGGATGGGAGAAGACCTAGTGGCGGGGAGGGAAGGGAGAAGACCTTGTGGCGGGGAGGGAAGGGAGAAGACCAAGTGGCGGGGAGGGAAGGGAGAAGACCTAGTGACGGGGAGGGAAGGGAGAAGACCTAGTGGCGGGGAGGGATGGGAGAAGACCTAGTGGCGGGGAGGGAAGGGAGAAGACCTAGTGGCGTGGAGGGAAGGGAGAAGACCTAATGGCGAGGAGGGAAGGGAGAAGACGTAGTGGCGGGGAGGGATGGGAGAAGACCTAGTGGCGGGGAGGGAAGGGAGAAGACCTAGTGGCGGGGAGGGAAGGGAGAAGACCTAGTGGCGGGGAGGGAAGGGAGAAGACCTAGTGGCGGGGAGGGAAGGGAGAAGACCTAGTGGCGGGGAGGGAAGGGAGAAGACCTAGTGGCGGGGAGGGAAGGGAGAAGACCTAGTGGCGGGGAGGGAAGGGAGAAGACCTAGTGGCGGGGAGGGAAGGGAGAAGACCTAGTGGCGGGGAGGGAAGGGAGAAGACGTAGTGGCGTGGAGGGAAGGGAGAAGACCTAGTGGCGGGGAGGGAAGGGAGAAGACGTAGTGGCGGGGAGGGAAGGGAGAAGACCTAGTGGCGGGGAGGGAAGGGAGAAGACCTAGTGGCGGGGAGGGAAGGGAGAAGACCTAGTGGCGGGGAGGGAAGGGAGAAGACCTAGTGGCGGGGAGGGAGAGGAAGGGGCCCAGGTAGGGAGGGAGAAGGAGGACATGGTGGCGGGGAAGTGAAGGAGGGGACCCTGGTGGCGAGGAAGTAAGGAGTAGGGTTTGGTGGCGGGGAAAGCAGGGCTTTCGTGGCTGAGGAGGGAGGAGGAGGCCCTGGTGACCGGGAAGGGAAGGTAAATGCCTCTGTGGCGGGGAAGGAAACTTCGTAGTCGGGAAGGGACGGGGGAGACTTTCCTTCCTGCTGTCGCTATGCCACAAAAAACAGCAACCCTTAACTGAATGCAACTTGATCAGTCTC
>NW_028234414.1:4060216-4082716 GCF_977035675.1 Penaeus japonicus | reverse complement strand
CTTCAGCAGTGCGTACAGGTTGACTTGTGAAGAGTAACTCTCCACTGAGAAATCAGTGGCAACGGTGAGGGAGGGCCACTTGTGATATAACATGTATGTTTTCTTACGAGAGTTTGGGTTAGGTTTAGTTATAGGTTCTTTTAGTTGTCCATTGTTAATGGATATTCCTTTAACTCTGAATTTCTGTCGTTGTCAGATAAAAAAAATAACATGGCCATTACAAGAATACGTAAATTCATCGAATTTTTGCCGTAAACAGTAGACCGAAAAAGAGATGATTATAAACAGGCCGTCAAGGAGATCTTTTCATTTTCATTTGTCTTGAATTGTTAGCATGTTCCAATTGCTATTTCCATTAGGCTTGCCAGGTATTAGATGACTTAGACATGATAAGCTACATGCCATTAAGATGAATGTTTGAACCACGATACATCTAGTTTCATCTAATTTCGTTTACCTTTAAAACCGGTTAACCTTTTTGGAATTCATTTACCTTTAAGCGGTTGACCATTCAATGGATAGTGTATGGTTCACCTGACGGTATTACAGGTGTAACATCACCTTTCGAAAGGCCGCGGGGCAACATTGGAGGGGCAAAAGGGCACCACTGGTAAGGCCGACGGGGCACCTTTAGAAGGACCGAGGGGTACCTGAGAAAGAAGGGAAATGAAATTAAGAGGGACGAAGGACCACCATTGGAAAGTCCGAGAGCGTACTTTTGGAAAAGTCGAAAATACTCCATTAGATGGTCTAAAGGGTCTACTGGGGCCCCGTTCATGCCGTGTTGTATTGAAAAGGTATTTGAAAGCAATCCGCCGGCGGACGGCAATAAATAAAGCCTTAATGGATGCTGGGTCCCTCTTTGGTAAACACTTTGGTAAACACTTTTGCTGAAACCTCAGGGAAGGTTTGGAAGGTATGTAATGTGTTTAAGTGAGATTTTGATGCAGTTTTTTTTCTTGTCAAACTTTCTTAAAAGAAAATATATTCCTGTATGACGTGTTTCCTTCCGTTCAGTCGATTTTATAGGTACAAGTTTCGCAAAAAATGGGTGGTTAAAAGGCATTAAGCGTTTTTTAAAAAGGGTAATTATTTATTCAGCGAGTACAAGTGGTACGTGAAAAATTAAAAGGCATTTCTTTGCTATCAAAGTAGAAATATATATATATATATATATTCAAACTTATTTTTTGTAGCTCATATCTCAAGATACCCTATGTGTAGTGCGTAACATTAAGTGCTACTTTATTTTTATTAAACAAAAAATGTCTAAAATTAGGAGTGGTGTCACGGAAGGAGCACGGCTACAGGACGCCGGCCAGCCTAGCTATGGCCACACGCGCCCCCTGCTCCTCTGATCTTAAAATGACTCCTCTTGTCTCTCTGATGTGTATGACACCCTGTCTCCTCTTCATCCAGCTCTGAGGAACCGCCTCTTCCCGCCCCCGCAAGAGGAACCGCCTTGCCGTGGGCCCTTCCTCCTTCCTTCCTCCTTCCCTGGAACATCCCCGCAGTTGAGGTGGCCTTCCAGCGGCGGATTCTCCGGGGAGGGATGACCAAATGGTTCCTGGGTGTTCATCCTGTAGGTGGGGTCACCCCCCCCCCCTTCCTCCTGGCCCTACCCCAGGGGAGCTCACACTTGCTCACGTGTTTGCCGTGCTTGACGACCCTATACGCTGGGAAACGGGAGTCGTGGAGGGTGAGCGATACGTGTATGAGTACGCCCTGTGGCTTCCACGATTTTATTTTCGTATTATTTGCTGCCATAATATTTCGACTCAACAAGCCAACTCTTTGTAGTTAGTTATAGCTGCTCGTGTTCAAGATGAATTAAAAAGAGGGCTTTGAGGGAAACTATTACACATGGTTACTCTCCGTGGGCGGCGCGGCGGGACCCGTGACCGCCAGCTAACGGGGGCGGCGTGGGGGGGGGGGGAGTGCTTGGTGAGGGGGGGGGGGTCGGTATTCCTGTATCGTTCGCGTCTGATTCAGTTGTGTCTGATCTTCGACCGCCTTAACCCCATCACCTCGAATAATGTAGAGCTTTGGATTAAGTTGGGACGGTTCATATGTGATATTTCTGTGTCTGAAGCGTCTCTGTGATCCTACATTTCTTTTATTTTGTGTCTGTCTGTTCCTTTCGCTCCGAGTTCACGTAAGTCCCGTTCGTTATGACCATTTAGTAAAGCCTACATATATTATCTTCCCGAGATAACAGCTAATAACTAACGCAGGTTATATTTAGACGAGCCTTAATTGAAGTCCCCTGACAACGTCCAAAGGTGTTTTAATTAAATAAGCAGTGAACTAATTTCACATTGTTCCTCAGTACCTCAAATTAGCTGGTCCGTCTAGATGTACATAGCTATATGCATAAAAGAGCTTTCGTTTTATTAGAATAAAGTTCCCAAGCTTGACAATGACAATATTTATTCTTCATTACTCTATCTCATTGAAGACAAATATTTAAAAGACAGGCTCTGCCAGTCGGCGCGCTGGCAAAGGTGAACAGACTTCCACCCAACTCATTTTGGAAGCTTGTACACCTCTCTTTCTTGTCAGATTGTAAGTTGTGAAGGTCTGTTGGTCATGAATGGGAGTGCAAAATCAATTGCTTGACAATGTGCCTTATTCTGTCAGGTTTCATGCAGATTGAAGGATACCATCACGGGTCAGAGTTTCACATGGATCTTTCATGTTAGATTTACATGTTTTCTTACAAGTAGTTGAACCTTTTTATCCCTTTTCAAAAGATTTGTGTAATACTACAACCAGTGACTGAATCTGCCAGACATATCTTGTGCTCATTGTGGACCACACCATTGGTGCTCTGATAAAGGCCAACAAGCCTCCACTACATACTTGATAAGATAAAGCATAGAATGGTGTTGTAATTTCCTTACATACTGAAGAGCACTTTAAAACTTGGGAATTCATGTTACAAATTATAACATAAAACTTTATTTCAAATAAAATCCTTTTCAATTTCTCTCTCTATCTCTTGACTTCTCTCTAAACCTCTTCCTTTGCCCCCCCTTCTCTCGCTCTCTTTCTCTATATCTCTCTTTTCTCTCTCTTTTCTTTCTCTCTTTTCTCTCTCTCTTTTCTCTCTCTCTCTTTTTTCTCTCTCTCTTTTCTCTCTCTCTCTTTTCTCTCTCTCTCTTTTTTCTCTCTCTCTCTCTCTCTCTCTCTTTTCTCTCTTCTCTTCTCTTCTCTTCTCTTCTCTTCTCTTCTCTTCTCTTCTCTTCTCTTCTCTTCTCTTCTCTTCTCTTCTCTTCTCTTCTCTTCTCTTCTCTTCTCTTCTCTTCTCTTCTCTTCTCTTCTCTTCTCTCTCTTCTCTCTCTCTCCCCACCCCCCCAACCTCCCCCTCCTCTCTCTCTCTCATTCTCTCTCTCCCTCCCCCCTCACCCTCACCCCCCCCCTTCCCCCCTCCTGTTTCTCTCTCTTTCTCTCTCTGTCTTTCACTCTTTCCTGTCTATCTCTTCTCTCTTTCACTCTCTCCTGTTGCTTTCTCTTTCTCTCTCTTTCACTCTTTCATCTCTGTCTCTATTTCTCTCTTTTACTCTCTCCTGTTGCTCTCTCTTTCTCTCTCTCTTCCACTCTTTCCTCTCTCTCTCTCTCTCTCTCTCTCTCTCTCTCTCTCTCTCTCTCTCTCTCTCTCTCTCTCTCTCTCTCTCTCTCTCTCTCTCTCTCTCTCTCTCTCTCTCTCTCTCTATTTCTCTCTTTCACTCTCTCCTGACGCTCTCTCTTTCTCTCTCTCTTTCACTCTTTCCTCTCTCTCTCTCTCTATTTCTCACTTTCTCTCTTTCACTTTCTCTGGTTTCTCTCTCTCTCATTTACTCTTTCCTGTCTCTCTCTTGTTTTCTCTCTTTTATTCTTTCTTATCTCTTTCTTTCTCTCTTTCACTCTCCCCTGTCTCTCTCTCGACCTCTCCCTCCTCCTCCTCCTCCTCCTCCTCCTCCTCCTCCTCCTCCTCCTCCTCCTCCTCCTCCTCCTCCTGTCTCTCTTTTAACCTTTCTTTTTCTTATCCTTATACCAGTATATGTGTAATATGTGCATTGGGTAATCATTCTCATTTCATAGTAGACTATGGAAAGAATAATCTCATTTTGATTTTCCTTTGCAGGATGGAGTGTTTGTAGAAAATTCACCATTCCGCTGCCTCTTCCTTGTTCACTGAGGAAGAATGAGTGATGAGGAAGAGGACATTTTCACTCTCACTCCCCTCCAGAGATGCAGGTAGCAATGAGTTATGTATGCTAGAGTAAAGGAAGTGATACTTTAAAGCATAATGGTATGGTACCCTTTCAACATGTCACAGGAGTTAGATGACTTAATGGGGTGCATAGATGAAAAACTTTGTTCTTCAAATATTCTATGTTGCCCATTCTCTATATCATAAATTCTTTATGATTTGATACTGCTGTAGTAGTACACATATTATTCTTTGGCTCTGTGGTTCTCTCTTACCCTAGTGCATTAACCCTTTCCCGACGGGGCACGCGCTACGCGAAAACCCCTACGCCGGGCCATTGCAATATTGCATTTGAAACGTCACACTGGCATGACTCCCCGGCATCGGGAATTGAGCTGTGATGCATGCATGTTTTTAATGGGTAATGGTTAATTTAGGTCTGATTTTATAACCAAGCATTTCCCGCTCCTTGAAATTAGTTTGAGTAATTTGGATCTTTCCTCTTAACAGAAAAAAAGAAAGTTTTCTGGTCCCCTTGTCTTGTAGTTTTTTGGCAGAGACTTTTTAATGCTTTTGTTAACATGTTTCCTTGAGTATGAAAAATAGTAGTTTGTTTGGTAGCTTCCATTCTAGTTTTGTTTGGTAAAGAGTAATGAAGTACCTGTGTAATTTCCTTTTTTTTTATTAGATACATTTTCACAATTTTTTCTTTTGTTCTTTTTCATGTAGATCAGATTATTGGGATTAAATAGTGCAGTGAACATGATGATGATTATTACTACTACTACTACTACTATTACTATTATTATTTATTTGTTTATTCTTCTTATTATTATTACAATTATTAGTTTATTTGTGTAATTATTATTATTATTATTTTACTATAGTATTTTTTTTCTTATCATCATTCTTATTTTTATTATAGAATGTAAGCAAAATAATTTCATATCAAATATTAAAATTAATGACATATATTTTTTGTGTATGTGTGAGTGTGTAAAGAGGAGGGGGGGCAAGGGGTTACACAGTGTAAAGGAAGTATTGGGGTTTTATAGGATGACAAGAATAGTTCTCTCTCTCTTTCTCTCTCTCTCTCTCTCTCTCTCTCTCTCTCTCTCTCTCTCTCTCTCTCTCTCTCTCTCTCTCTCTCTCTCTCTCTCTCTCTCTCTCTCTCTCTCTCTCAATCTCTTCTCTTTTGCTGATGTGTTGAGCTGCTGGGAAGATATTGAATGTTGAGTTTTGAGTGACTTCATTTAAATAAGCAAAATGGGTTCAACTCACTTCCAAAACCTAGATGGCACCACTTTCTTCTAGCGGCACCCATCTACAGTCTCTAGCAAGCACTATCTCTATAGAGGGATGGCACATCGCAATGGCACTCACTGTCAAAAGCACAAGTTTCCTTCCTCTTCCCTACCTCTTCATTTTGGATGGTTATAAGTTTCATTTAAAAGTCAGAAAAATAATTTCTTTTGACACAACCAAGAGTAAAAAGCAGCTATCCTTAAGCAAATGTTTTTGGCCTCGTGCTATTTCAGTTTAGCAAAAGTCTTTATATCTTCCCTTGATGTTACACAGGAATGCTTCTTAGTAAATTTTAAGTCTCATTCCAGTCAAGATATAAGGGCTTATTACTTCAGTTCCAGTAAGCATTATCCCTGCACATGTTCCAGGAATGCAGTTCAAGATGTATCAGTAGTCTAATCTGAGTTGAGAGCACTTTATTCTTGTAACTCACTGGGTAAATAGAAAGTGAGAGAAGTGTCTCAGCTGACTCCCTGGCCCATAGGCATTACAATGCTATTGTCCAGTAGTCAGTTGTAAATGAAGGGACATTTCACACTGGTTTCCCTAAAAAAAGATAGAATTAAGAAAAGAGTGGATTATACTCAGTGGAAAAGAAAATGGGGAAAAAAATTATAAGGAACACCTGTCACTTACTTCCCTGAGGTGTACCTAGGTGGTATCATCATCAAAGGAATTCATGATATTTGAATAAGTGTCATGTTATTGAATCGATTATAATTCTTTGCCATTTTACAGTTACCATTTTGATTACTGCTTATTATATGTAGTCAATCAAGATTGCAAAGGTGATTACTTAAAAGTGTTTATTTTCCTCATCTTTTATAGTTTGCTTGTTTTTGTCTATTCTTTTTTTTTTTTTTTTTTCTTCTTCCTTTCTTTCTAATAATTATCAATTTTCTTGATACTAATTCATTTTCTTTTTATTATTCTTTTAAGGTTTTTACATACTGGAATCCTTGTTTCATACATGAAATCAATTTAGAAGTGACTTCATTTATATTTCTTAACCCATTCATGCCAGATTATGTGCTATCATGTCATGAGAATATTTCACTCCAGCAAGATGACGTCCTATCGCATCATGATGTCTCCCTCTAAAGACATGTTTTAAATAGTTACTTTGTTTATACTCATTGCACTTGCATTTCTATAGACACATTGTTATTGACTTATAAAATAAATATAAATATATAAAAAAAGGCCTCACAGCATCCCGTAAAATTGGGCAGGTGTAGGGTGCTCTGAGAAGTGTAGCATGGTTTCGCACCATGATAGATCTAGCACATGGAGGCTGCATGTGCTTGTTATCTTCACAGTGGGAGCAACATTAGGCAAATAATCGGCCCGGTACAAATGGGTTAATTCTCCTGTATGTCTGGAAGTGCTCGTGTATTACAGGAGTAATATTACCATTTACTTATGATTATTATTATTATTTGGATCAATTTTGTTTACTTTTTTTTTTTTTTTTTTTTTAATCATCAGATCTCAGTCGAACAACTCGCTCTCGGAATCGAGGACAGAGAGGAAGCCGAGCAGACTGTCCCTCTCCCAGAATACCTCTCACTATAAGAACAAAGGTAGTAGCTTCAAGGTCCCCAACAGCATATCCGTCAGCAAGAGCAAAAAGAGTGCGGTCCAGCCCAACAGCAAAGCCCCAAAGCCTGGGTCATCCAAAAGAAAAACTTCGGAGGTCAAGCTTGTCGCAGGAAGCAGCCAAATGGGCAAGAAAGTAAAGCAGGAGGGGGATATAGCTTGTCCTTTATGCCAGATGCCATGGCACATCTACGACAGCATGGACAAGTCTCACGAATTACACACAAACAAATGCCTCGACAGAGACATATCTGGCAAACCAGGTTAGGAAAGAGCAAGGTTGTATTGCATGTTGAACACATACACAGGTATGCACATGCACAAACATGTACATACACACACACACAAACATGTACACACACACACACACACATGCATGCACAAATATGTACACACACACATGCATGCACAAACATGTACACACACACACACACACGCACACGCACACAGACATGCAAACACACATATACACATACCCACATGCACAGGCACACCTACGCACATGCACGCACACACACACACACACACACACACACACACACACACACACACACACACACACACACACACACACACACACACACACACACACACACACACTCACACACTCTCTCTCTCTCTCTCTCTCTCTCTCTCTCTCTCTCTCTCTCTCTCTCTCTCTCTCTCTCTCTCTCTCTCTCTCTCTCTCTCACATACATACATGCATGTAAATAATGAATCTCCCCCATTAAATAGCTGGTGACTGCAGATCTCAAGCTTCAAAGCCTCCGATTTGTCAAAGCAGTTTGTCACATGGCTATGACTATGGCAGGGTGAGTAGTGCATTCACATATCCCCCTCTTATACAACTGGTGACTGCATATTCTTATCTTTGAAGCATTCAAATATGCAAATCATTTCATAATATTGGATTTGTGGCAATGCAAATAACACAGCAGTATAAATTACTCCATTCAAAGTATCCCTCTGTAGGGACAGAGCACAGTAATTTGTGACTTGCAAAACACTCTTTCGTGTTGATGGATGTTGATAGCAGATAAACCCACTATACACAAAACATATTTATTAGAAGATGAGACAGTGAGTGATTTGTATAAGTAATGATCCAGACCAGTGGGATACAGGTTTGCTGTTTGCCTTTTTTCATGTTAAGTTTTCTGCTTTATGTATCATTTCTTTTTTCTTTTTTTTCTTTTTTTTTCTGATCTGTGAGTGTTTATGCATGTGCATATATATGCTCACTTATGTTTATACCTACTGGACATGTGTATTTACCTTTTAGAATTTTGTTAGTTTTGCAAGAATTACTAATGTTTTTTATGTTGTCTATCACTTAATGTATGCTTTTAAAGTCTGAATTGAAAACAGCCAGGTTAAACCCTCCAAGATGGACATTTTTCATGGGTTGTAATTACTATTGTACTGTATTTTTTGTTTTGTTGAAAACTACATGCTATCTGTTCCTTTAGTTGTGAAACTAGGGCATCAAAATAAATGCTTATATGTTATATTTTATACTATAAGTCTTGAAAATGACAGAAAAAACCCAAGGCAGTACATCTTAAGATGTGACCTTTCCTGGAAGGGTTAATATAATGAAGGTGTAAGTTCATGTAGCTAGTTTTTATTGAAATGTCTCTGAAAAGTAAAGAAAGTGCCTATACTGTAGTTACAAAAATTATTTAGCTAGTTTTCTTATCTTTCCTTTTTAACTTTGATTTAGACAATAAAAATGACAAGGTACACAGTGGCATGACTAGCTGTCTATCATTAGGGGGGGTACTGAGTGCAGTGAGCTCGTACAGGTAGTGGTATGAAATGGGTATTAGGACACATTTTCAGATCAGTCAGCTGCATTACCCTGTCTCTCTTTCCTTCTGCTACCATCTCTCTCTTGCCATTCCTGTCCCCATTCCCCCAACTCTGGGGTATCCAATCTCAGGAAAATTACATCATGACCTTATCACCACTCTTACTATCATCTGTTAATGTAGTTTATTTTATCAAAGTTATTTATCTGGATTTTATGTATCTTGTTTTGTTATTTATATGATTAATTCAATTCGTAAATAGTCTCAGTGATTTATTCAATTTTTCAAAATGGGGGGCAATGCCCTGAAATGGGTGGCCTCCAGAGTTGAATCTGGGACCATGGTCCTCACGGCTAACATCAAAGAAGCAGAAAGGCTGTGCATATTTTCTTTGTTGTGTAGTGTCAGTGTAGTGTATGTGTTTACTTATGTACTTAATCTTTTCTTGCTTCTTAGCTTGCTTCTTTGCTTCTTTTTCTTTTTCTTTTTTTCTTTTTTTTTCTTTTTTTCATAAGCTTGTAATGGGATTACCAAGCTTTCCCAATGTTTGGAGAGAAAATAGATAGAATAAGGTGGAATAATGTAATGCCACATTAAGATGTTTAACCCATTGGAGCCGGTTGACGTGATAGCACGTATTGTGGTTTTCGCGTCAGACGCCCTGGACGAGCTATGAGGGGAAGCCGCGCGCTCAAGTAGAGCGAGTGGGCAACCCAGGCTCGCGGCTTGTGCGCCCGAGAATCTCAAGGCGTTAGGTTCATGCGTTCAAGAACCCCGGTATTGCGACCGCGCAAAGCCAGAACGGCCCCGGCGTGAATGGGTTAACATGCCTCCCTGACCTGGAGTCGAACCTCTGCCACCCTCAGGTATAACCAGTATTAAACCAACTAGACCACAATGTTGGTCTAGTTGGGTCATGTGGTCTAATTGGTTTATTACTGCACTCTTGGGCTTATACTTAACCCACTCACGTTGGGGCGATTCCGGCTCTGAATGGTCTCAATGCCGGGGTAATTGAACGCATAGGCCTAACGCCTCAGGATTCTCGTGCGCACTAGCCGTGAGCCTGGGCTGTCCGCTCGCTCATCCCGAGCGCCAGCCTTGACCAGATATCTCATTGCTGGCGTCTGATGCAAAAACCATGAAACGTGTCAGCACGTCATCCGTCGCGAATGGGTTAAGGGCAGCAGAAGGTCAACTTCAGGTCAGGGAGATTTGTTATACACCTTATAGTGTAATATATCTGACTAATTTAATTTTGACTAATTTTACAAAAGCTATAATCTACTTTATGTAATCATTTTCAGACTCTTTTCATAACTTTGCCTCCCAATATTATTAATGTTTGATAAATTCACTGACTTTTCCAGAATGTGAGAAGGGCATAGAGTGCAGTGCAATACTAGAGTTCCATTACTGGAATTTCTGCCACAGCAGTCTTGCAAAAGAAAGAGCGGAACAAGAGCGCATATACAGTTCGCTCTCCAGAAGCCAGATAGATGGAGGACCCAAAAACAGTAAAGAAAAAAATATCATACCCAATAGTGATTTGATGTGTCAGCAGACTTCAGCTATACATGAAGTGTCCCTAATTTCAGATGATGAAAGTGACACCAACAGTAAGCCTTCCTCTGTAAAGAGCATAAAGCTCTTCAGCTTCTCCCAAGACAGCGAGGGCAGTGGCAAGAAAACCTCCAAGGATGATAATCCGGACAAGTACAGTGATGAAGACTTCTTTGGAAATAGTGTACCTGATATTGCCATGACCCCTGAACAAGGGCTTGCTGAATGGGATAAAGAAACAATTATCTTCAGTAGAAATAATTCCCCACATAAATGCACAAATTTTGGGGAGGAAAGATTGAGTTTAGAATCAAACCAAGCTACATATGTTGAGGTCTCCAGAACAGATACAGTAGAGAATTCAGAAACTACATTCAGCATGTCGAGCACACCCTCTGAGTCATTACTACAACCTATGCCAAGCATAAATGATGTGGAAGAGAGAGGTGAAGGGCACAACTTTTTGGGAAATGACAAACTAGCAATGCCTATAATTCTAAACTCTCCAGAAGATTCGAGACAAAAAGATATCAGACTCTCCACAGGAGATGATGTGGCTCTGCAAGAGCCAGTAATACCTGGAACTTCTAAGAGTCCAGAAGACTTGAAACTGGATGAGGAAAGATCTAAAACATGCATAGAAAACAATAAAGGTGATGTTTCAGTTGATTTGGAAATTGACAGTGACGAGAATGACATATTCAGTAATTTGGTTGAACAAGCCATGGAAAAATATCTTGGTGATTCTGAAAAAGTAGAAAAAACTCAAGAGAAAAGACTGAAGCCTGAATCTGAAGCAGCTTCTGAGAAGAAGAAAGGTGTTAGATGTAGAAATCAAGGTTCATGTAAGCCTTGCATACACCTTCACTTCCACTTGCAAGGTTCTCAGAAGTCACCAAAAAAGGGTAAGGACATGTCTCTATAGTTCATGGGTTTTGCACGTAATTAGCTTCTATATATTTTATATAGTCAGGTATCTAGGATAGTGCAATGGATAGCGTGCCGGCCTCACGTTCCCGTGGTCGGCAGATCGAGCCCCGACCAGGCTTGTGAGTTTCCACTGTCGCCTGGTGGTCAGCACAGTGGGTTTGAACCAATCTCGGATCGAGTCAACACGGGTTGGCACATTCTCTCACAAGTCAGCATACGCTGATACAGGCGGGCTCGCCTCAGTGCGCATAAGCCCGGCGAAGCATCTGCTTCACAAATCCAGCTTATCCTTACCACCTAGATGAACAGTAGATTCTAGAGTGACCATTGAAATAGCTTAGTAATATGATTCTATTTATATATATCATTACCATATTTGTAAGCTTATAAGTTGCAGGGCCGGTTTTAGGTCCAGGGTTAAAGTTCTAGTGGTGAATGTCATGTCTGGCATTCTTTTTTAAGAAAAGACTTACTGATAGAAAAAAAGGTTATGAATATTGTACCAAAGCTGATGCAGGTGCCTTGAGTTTGTTGACTCTGTTTTTCCTCTTTTCGTTTCTATTCTTTATCTTGATGTATGAGAACTTCATTATGTTATTTGTATTTGATGTTGATTGTGCCAAAAAAGATTTAGCATATTTTTTGTAGCAAGTGCTGGCCATAATGTCCTTGTCAGATGAACAGCATCCTCAATATGGAGCAGAAATGTCATTCCTTTGGTTAAGGTCATTATCTCCCTTTATATATTTAGTTATGTAACTGTTTTTATTTATTTGAATATATGGCCCAAAGTATTCAAGGTGAGGAATTTCCTATGTGTTATCTATATGATAATGTTATCTATGTTATCTTTCCTATCAGTAGATTATTTTTTTTAGAAGTTGTAATTGTCATTTTAGCAGGCATATCTAGTTTCATGATGTCTTTCTCCATTTTTTCTGCAGAGAATTCTTGCTTTTATCTGTGCAACATTTCTATAGTTTTCTAAGTGAACATGTCAAGTATTTTTTAGTTGAAGATTTTTCTTTTTTCTTTTCTTTTCTTTTCTTTTCTTTTCTTCTTTTTTTTCTTTGATTTTTTCTTTCTTTCTTTGTAGGTGGTCAGACCAGCATCCTCAATTTCTTCCAAGCCAAAGGCAGCAACAAGAGCCCCGAGGCAGAGCCAGAGAATAAATGTTCCTTGTGTTGCAAATGTGGTAAGACCATTGTTGGTTTGAGTTCTGTGATAAGTAAGGTAAATTTTGAAGAATACGGAGACAGCAATTTATTCATTTCTTCTGACTCTGTCTTATGATGGATACTCAGAGTAGAATAATCTCTCCCTTTTGCGATTCCTCACTCTCCTACAGAATGGTTTTAAGTTGGATTTGTCCAAAGTAATACTGTGTATATGATATAAATTATAAACTTAATTGTATGAAATTCTAGATATAAACTCAAGAAATTATTTAGATACATTTTCCAACTTAACAGCTAAAAATTGTGGTCAGCTTTGACATTTTTCATTCTCATACTTTATCTACTTCAGTTCCTTCTCCATATGTCTATCCCTTGCACAGCATGTAAAGAAAGTCCAGAGAAACTTGGTGGCAAAGGTGCTGCCAGCAGCTGGAAGGATCTGATGTCCAGGATGCAGAGAAACAGTGAAAAGTCTGACTCAACAAATAGTTCTTCCTCAACACAGGTTAGATACTTTCTATTGCTGTGCAGTTATTATTGTTGCCATTTTCCAACTTTGGTAATAGCATTAGGATGTGTCAATCTGAAACAAAGCAGAACATTAATTTGTTTGTTTGTTTGTTTGTTAAGAGCTGTAAAGGATTGAAGATGAATAGGTTGTTACAAAAAAGCAAAAGGTACAGCAGGGAAGCAGTTATACCAAAGACTATTTCAGTTTATTGCTTTGACTGGGTGAATCCTGAAGAAGCAACAAAGCAAAAAGGCCTTTGGTATAATTGTGTGTTCCCTTTCTCTTTTCTTTTTGTTTTCTGCACACATATATCCTTATCTTTATTTGTAGTAGTGTTTGAAGTTAAGGGAATACTGTTTATATCATGGGTGCTGGGTGATGTGATATCACTCTATGCAAATAATTCACTCCCATCAGATGAAGTCCTATCATATCATGATGGAAGCCCCAGCGTGAACGGGTGAAAGGACACTTACACTTTTAGTTTATTTATGTGTTTTGCCACACTGACTCACCTAGAAAGGCTACTGAGTTGATTGTCCCTCTGATGAATGTGGGTACTAATATGTGGCTCACGACCTTCATTACACTCAATACTAATATTTCAGTGACCTGCACATTGTGGTCTGTAATGTTTCACACATAATTTGTACTCATGCTTTTGTGACCTATAGTAAATAGTGCATGAAAGTATCATAAGGGAGATGCTCTAAAAATGTTTCAGAAACTTTGGTAACCCTCTTAAGATGGCCTGGAAATTCTTCACTATTCAGTATTTCACAGAAATGTCGCTCAAGGTTTTGATTTTCTTAAATTGCTTGATTCAGCAGCTGCAAGAGGACAAGCCAGACTATCAGCAAAGAAAGTGTCCATTCTACAAGTACATTCAAGGTATGGTAAAGCTAAACTTGATGTTTTATGCAGAAATACTGTTAAAAGAGAAAACTAATATTATTATTTCGTTTGACATCTTGGAGGAAATATCGATCTTTGCAATGATATATGCTATTGATATAGAGCCATTTCATCATACGGAGTGAAAGTGATAGATTCATAAATTAAACCTGTTGTATGTGTATTTCATCTCTATATATTGTGCATTAACCAAAACCCTGGTAGGTCGTCCCGTGCTATTGGTTATTTACTCGGTTGCACACTGCTAGTTCTGTGATTTCAGTTGATTTCTCTCCATGGTCTTTATACACAGAAAGATTCAAATGACATATAAGGGAAGTTTTTATAAGGTAACTAATTTATTTCAATTACAATTTTCTCCAGATACAGATGTTGTTGTGGACGCATTTTGCTATGGTGTCTTGGATGGAGTGAAGGCCTACTTCCTCACACACTTCCATTATGACCATTACAGAGGCCTCACCAAGAAATTCAATCAACCGATTTACTGCAGTGAAATAACAGGTTGGATACTACTTTTTTATTATAGCAATACAAAAATTTAAGGTATTTCATTTTCTTTTAGCTTTTAGCCAGTCTTGATTAACCCATTCACGCCGGGGCGGAATTTCGCCTACTCCCGATAACGCCGGGAAGATTTCAAGCGCGCAACCGTTCGTGCCGGGGTGTTTTCCCGCTGCGCGCGGTCGCTCTGACGCTCGCAGAGCGTTTTTCACCCACCCTATCCTTATGGTTTGCGTGATTGCGTCTAAAGTGTAATCATGTGTAGAAAGTAGTGCTATGTTCAGAGGATGTATATCAGTCGAAAAAGATGTTATAGCACTGTTTTTTTAGTGTTATTCTATTGAACTTTTTCCATATTCTTTACTCCTATGTTGTAATACCAATGGGAAGTGGAAGCATTCTTCTAGTGAGGTAACAAACATAGTTTTTTTTTTCAATTTTTTTTTTCTTCCTAAAAGAAAAGAAAGAGAATATGAACAACCATACATGTGCATACAAGTGAATGCAAGTAACAACAATGTTTTTTCAAGTGTCATTTTCTTTTAGTGGGGCAACAAAAAGATGTTTTATAATTTTTTTTTTTTTTTTTTTTATTCCTCGGCCAATTACTATTGATTTTACGATAGTCTTTCGACTCAGATCATCATATTCAACGAATCAGAAACAGAAATCACCATGCCGTAATCAAGATTGCGTATTACGTTATATCCCATTTTCTACTATTTAGAAGGATAAACTAAAGTAGCTAAGACAAATCAAGTATGAAAATCGAATTGTACTAAGAATAATCTATCATTCTAATGCGGACGTTTCAGCACGTCGCTACTGGCCTCCCGGCGCGCGGGCCGAAAATGTAGCACGTGCCAGGACGTCACCCGGGTCCGGGGCTTTTTTCGACCACGTGTCAGCACGTCAACCGGCGCGAATGGGTTAAAGGAACTTTTGATGGTGTATGTGCATCAACTTTTTTGAATGCAGAAATGCAATAAACAATCACTTGTATCTGCTCTTCAATTTACACAAAAAATTGTTCGTAATTTTGGAATATACAGTTTAAAATAAAATTACAGGATTTTAAATGATATAACTTTCTGGCTTTTTGTTGAGTATTGATAGATAGTTTACGCATGTTTTCTCTTAAAGTTCACTTGTCCGTTAGTGGTTAACCAGATAACTACTACAAATTTCATGCGTTGCAGTACATGTAGTTTGTAGGTCTAGGGATTTCAAGTCTTATATCAAAATTCCAACACATTTATACAATGTCTTAACACTTCATCAACAGGCAATTATACAGAGTCAGATCCCTTATGTACTGCATTTTTTCTTTTGTTGAAATAATGAGCTATTTATTCCTTCAGTGATGATGACCTATTATGCAATGCTAATTAGTATAACTTTGCTAATATATCATATGTATACTGTTCTTAGTAGAAAATGCACATCGTAACCCAATGCAAAGGATAGGTTTAGTCAACTGGTCCTCTGTGTGGACACTAGTACCACCTCGGTGGCCCCCCCCCCAGTTCAGTTCAGTTCAGAGAGATTTGTGAAGATGTCCCTTCGCCCGGGCTATATGCACGAGGCAGCCCGGCAATGTGGCCCCCCACATTGGTTTTATTTTAGAGAAAGGGAGCTTCACATGATGTATAGTGAAGTTTTGCCTTCTCTTTCATTCATTTGTTATAATGCTAGAGTTATTTTTGTGTTTACCATTTTTAATATCTTATGAGACTTATATCTGCCATCTGAGAGTGTTTAGCAATGTTGTAATACACTAAAGTAGTGCTATAGGGTCTACATCAGCTTTATGAGAGGACAAAATCAACTTTATTTTTTTTATATTATTGTACATTCATGATTAATATGAAGTAGAGCGTTATATCATTTTTGTAGAATTATTTGTGTTAGATGTTCCATGTATACATTCTGCACATCACTTATTAACCCATTAGCAGCAGGTGGCATGATTTGCTGCCAAGGCAGAGGCAGTCATAGACGCAGATGGCACCGTGCCAGACAATGTAAACCCACCATCCTACTGCATACACCTTTTTTTAATACCGCGACCAATGGGTTAAGATTAAAAATGGAATCTGGTTTCAGGACGACTTGTCAACTTAAGACTAGGTGTCCCTCTGCAATATCTGCATTTTCTTCCTATGGAAGAACCCCGTGTTGTGTGTGGCTTGGAAGTCACTCTTCTGGAAGCCAACCAGTAAGTCATTTTTACTTCCGAAATTTCAGTCTCGCTCTGAGATAATATTCCTAGTCATATAATGGGATCTGCCAAAATATAGATTATATCAGTTTTCAGGATTTTTATCACCAGAGATTTACATTATATCAAGTTTGTATGCTTCTGTTTTTTTTTATTATTATTATTATTATTATTATTATTATTATTATTACTACTACTACCCATTCACGCCGGGGCGATTCCAATTTTTAATGGTGGTAATGCTCGGATTTTCGAACACATAAGCCTAACTCCTCGAGATTCTCAGGCGCACAAGCTGCGAGCCTGGGCTGCCCGCTTGCTCACCCCGAGCGCCGGCCTTGCCTAGATATCTCGTCACCGGCGTCTGACGCAAAAACCACGAGACATGTCAGCACATCATCCAGCGCGAATGGGTTAACACTCAGAATGAAGGGCATTTTACTCTTCAACCCTAGATGTTATTGCTATAATCAAACAACCTGCAGTTAGAAAAACAGTGATTTGTCATTAGAACTTTGATAGGATTTTAATTGGAAAAGTGTTGACTAAGAATTTCAGTTTCATTTGCATTGTTTCAGAATCAAGGATTTTAGATATTTTTGACATAAGATTCATTTGCCTGTTTACAAAGATTTTTTTTTTTTTCTCTCTCTCTCTCTCTCTTTTCTTTTTTCTTTTTTGTTAATAAATTCCTTTTTGTTGCAGCTGTCCAGGAGCTGTGATGTTTCTGTTTAAATTACGAACAGGAGCAACAGTACTTCATGTCGGAGATTTTCGAGCTCATCCAAAAATGGAATCCTACCCAGCATTGTGGAACTGCTCCATTGACACGCTGTATCTAGATACCACGTATGTTTAGCAGATTGATAATTTGGATGCATTTATTTAATCAACATTTTGATATTGGAATATGCTATTTAGTACTAATGATTACATATATTATTTTATCAGAATTGTTTCTAGACAAATAATTGCCATTATAGGTCTTTACCAAAAAATAAAATGAATGAAAGAGAAAATGGAATCCTTCCTTGACTATATAGAGGACTCTTAAAATAAACAGGAGGGTGATCAAGGAAAATTCCATCATTGTTGAAAGATCACAACCCTGCAGCATCCTTCGGCAAGCGATGCAGAAAGCAAGGCTTCCCCAAGGGTCTAAGTAGAGACAAAGACACATCTTGGCACAGCAAGAGCTTGACTCAGGTTATCATGACTTCCTATAATCACTGGAAAGATCACTGTAGTACTGCAGCTTGGGTTTTAGTTTGGTTCTGTGAACACCACATTGGTTTGAGTTAACAGTATGGCTTCCGATACACACACACACACACACACACACTCACTCACTCACTCACTCACTCACTCACCCACACACACACACACACACACACACACACACACACACACACACACTCACTCACTCACTCACTCACTCACTCACTCACTCACTCACACTCACTCACACTCACTCACTCACTCACTCACTCACTCACTCACTCACTCACTCACTCACTCACTCACACACACACACACACACACACACACACACACACACACACACACACACACACACACACACTCACTCACTCACACACATACACACACACTCACTCACTCACTCACTCACTCACTCACTCACTCACTCACCCACCCACCCACTCACTCACACACACACACACACACTCACTCACTCACTCACTCACTCACTCACTCACTCACACACACACACACACACACACACACACACACACACACACACACACACACACACACACACACACACACACACACACACACACACACACACACACACACACACACACACACACACACACACTCACACACATACACACACACAAACTCACTCTTACACACTCTTACACACACTCTTACACACACACTCACACACTCTTACACACGCACTCTCACACACTCACTCACTCACTCACTCACACAAATGATTCTACTTGACTTCTTTTTAGAGTGTAAGATAGAGGTTTGTTTTGTTCTCCAAATCCATGAGTGAAATAAGGCTGCCCTCAAGTCTTGAATCAACTTCTTTGGAAAGACAAACAATCTCAAGCACACCCATTTCCTGAAAGCAAGCTTCCTTCATTTGACAGAAAATGGATGCAGGCAAAGTTGCTGCTGCTGCTTCTCATTTCTTCATATCCTAATATTAGATATTATTATGTTTATGTTTAGGTACTGCAATGCAGTGTATGACTTTCCAAGGCAAGAAGACGTTATAGAGAAGTGTGTGTCTGTTGCTACAAGCCACGTTGCTGACAATGCTAAGACACTCATCGTTGTTGGATCATACTCAATCGGTAATGTATATTTTGATTTTATATGTGTATACTTATTTGTAAAGTATATGAAATATCTTTATGGTGTTATGATGGGTTCTTATTTACTTTCAAGAAATCTAAAGCATAATTTGTGGCTTCTCTAAGACTGTGAAATCTTCTAAAGGAATTCACTCACAGTTAGTAATCCCTATTCCTTTTAAAAAAAAAAATCCTTTCAGATTTTTCTCAGGTTAACTTAAATTACCACCTTAATTTAAACTCAACCAGCTGAAAACCAATTTCATTCATTAACCCTCTCTGGACGGGTGGTACAGTACTGTACCGCTCATTCAAAAGCCCAGTGGCCGGGCGGCACAGTATTGTGCCTGCCATTTAATTGATTTAGGCCTAAGCGTTCGAAAGCCCCAGTATTGTGACATTCAAGGCTAGAATGCCCCCGTCGTGAGTGGGTTAAAATTACATGATATATTTATTGGGATTCCATTAACCCCTTCACTACGGGCAGTAGAAAACGCCCCTCACACCGTATCTGAGCTGCCGGTGCGCGCCAAATTTTAAACGTCGCTACTGAATATGACAAGTTTTAAACCAAAACCTCTACATAATCATCATGTGTTATATATCAAAATATGCATAGTTAACCTCTTCCCCCATATGCATGTGACATGTTATTTACATGGGTTGGGAGGAAGATGGAAAGAATGACCTTGGTGAGAGGCCTCACTCAGATGACTAAAGAAAACAGTTGGAGTAGTATGGTAAACTAATCATAATAAGTTTTATATTTTTACATAATGTTCCATAAATGAATAATAAAATGATTGCTAGCAGGGCCCATCAATGCCTCCCCTGGTATAAGCGAATCCCATCTTATGTAATAATAATGAAAGTCAAGTAATATATCGTATCATATCTGACCTCTATTCTGAAAGATCTCGTACAGTATCCGGATGAAAGAAAACTCAATTCCACCAGAACTCAGCCATGACGCAGTATGCGCGTCCTCAGGTTTGATGAGAGCACTGCGAGGATGCAGTATACGCATCCTCGTGTTGAAGGGGTTAACCCATTCGTACCAGTTGATGTCCTATCACATGGTCGGAAAATATCCCAGACCTGGGTGATGTCTTGAGACATGGTTTTAACTTTAGAACTGCTTGTGAGCTAGACTGTCAGAACTGGTCATAGATATTAGAATATTTGCTTTTCAGATTTCTTCTCAATATCTTTCCCTTATTTTTGAACTCTTGTAATTTTCTAGGCAAAGAGAGAGTGTTCAAAGCCATAGCTTCTGCTCTCGACTGCAAAATATGGGCCAGTAGTGACAAACAGAGGACTCTCCGGTGCATTCAGGACAAAGAAATTTGTTCACGTCTGACTTCAGAGAAGCTGTGCGCCAGGGTCCATGTCCTGGCCATGAGTGATCTGCAGCCCAGAGTAAGAAATGCCCTTTCACAGTTCATGGACAATCATTGTTTGTTTGTTTTTGTGTGTATTTTTGTCAGTCAGTCGTTTTTTTTTCTCTCTCTCATTCATGTTTCTCTCTTTATCTTTCACTAAATTTACAAATTTACTGATTTTTAACATTGTATTGACTGACTCCTTGCAGAAGCCTTTGGGTTTCTAATACTTGTCTGTTCCAAAGGCTTGCTTATTAGTTGTAAGTAATGATAATACTATAATGATGATGATGATGAGAGTAATAGTTGTATGAGTTATACAGTAATGATAATAATTATATGATAATACTAACTAATTCTATCTTTATATTAATAATGAAGGCTAGTAAAATTACAGGCTTCAACTTTACAAGGCTTCCAAGAAATAGGCCACCAAAAATCAGGCACCAATCCACTCTCCACAATTGCCAAGAGTTTGTGTTGATTTGTATAAGGTTTCAAAGACAAATATCTTAACAATGAATCAGTACTGCAACCATGAACAGTACCCATTCAAATTGGATCTCTCGTGAGAATTTGTCTCTTATTTTTTCAGTTATTTGCCTCTGAAATATGGGCTCTTTTTGTAAACAGATGTCAGTTTGAGTATATGTGGAACAACCTAATTGTTAACCCTATGACAATGGTGCGTCACACTTGTGTGACACAGCCAAACTCCCGATGCCAGGGCGTCATGCCACCGTGACGATTACAATGCAATATTGCTGTCGCCCGGCATAGGGGTCTTCGCATAGCAAGTGCCCCGTCGGGAAAGGGTTAATGATATTGCTACCCTTATTGTTATTTTTTGCATTGTAAGTTATGATCATAAAAATCATTTCATCATAATTGTAATGAATAATTATGACCATGTTTCTGGAAGTCAGAGTATCTTCTTGATATTAATCTGACCATTTTATTAACCCACTCACTCCGGGGCGATTACGGTTTTGCATGGTCGCAATGCCGGGGTTTTCGCTCTTTTGGGCGCACAAGTCACGAGCCTGGGCTGCCCGCTCGCTCACCCGAGCGCCTACCTTGCCCAAATATCTCATCACTGGTGTCTGACGCAAAAACCACGAAACTTGTCAGCACGTTATCTGGCGCGAATGGGTTAATATTGTCATTTTGAATGACGTTGATAATATAAATTTATCTGGATAATTTATTTTCACTAAATAACAGGCAACCTGCTTAGGTTTATGTCTTAATTCATGGTTCTGGCTTTTCTTACTTTTTCTTTTCTTTTCTTTATTTATGTGCTTATAAGATATTGTCTTATATTTTTGCTTTTGCTATAGACATTGTTAACCTTAATTTTTTATTAGCAGAAGCTGTAGTTGTAGTATTATTATTATC
Organism: Penaeus japonicus; assembly: GCF_977035675.1. Classification (NCBI taxonomy): domain Eukaryota; kingdom Metazoa; phylum Arthropoda; class Malacostraca; order Decapoda; family Penaeidae; genus Penaeus; species Penaeus japonicus. The sequence goes on along the minus strand of NW_028234414.1, from coordinate 4,060,871 downwards.
ATCATTATCAATTTAATCATTATTATTAACCCATTAGCAGCGGATGGCATGATTTGATGCAAAGGCAGAGGGTCGGACGAGAGACGCGTTGGCACCATGCAAGGACATGTAAAATCCTACTCTACAGCAAGACCTTTTTTTAATACCGCGACCAATGGGTTAAAGCACAATCCTGGAAATTGGTGCCTGATCCCAAAAGTAGGATGTCTGGAACAAGAGAAACATACATTCTAATTCAAATACATTCTCCTTGCAGAAGCTGATGGCATACGTGGAGACCCTAAAACCAAGGTACTCAGTGGTGGTGTCGATTCGGCCAACTGGCTGGGAGCACTCCAGCGAACAGGGACAAGGACTGGAGAATCTCACCTCAAAGCAATGTGGCAACGTCTATATGTATGGTGAGTTGCTATAGGGAGGTACAGTGGCTAGGGAGAGAGATTGCTTGTTATTTACAGTCTTTTGAGGGGGAGGCATTAGGTGTGGTTCAGTTTTATTGACTTGTTTTGATAATGTATTTTATCCATTAACCCACTCACGACGGGGGCATTCCAGCCTTGCATGTCACAATGCCGGGGCTTTCGAACGCTTAGGCCTAAATCAATTAAATGACTGGCACCATATGGTGCCACCCGGCAACCGGGCCCTTGAATGA
>NW_028234414.1:4047716-4052716 GCF_977035675.1 Penaeus japonicus | reverse complement strand
CGCTGTCTGCGGAGAAGTAGAGAGAGAGAGAGAGAGAGAGAGAGAGAGAGAGAGAGAGAGAGAGAGAGAGAGAGAGAGAGATTGGTGAGCATCGAACCGAGGTACCCGTAGTGTCCCCACCTGGTCTAAGTTCGGTTAATAATTTGCATGGCGTAAGCGATATAACAAGAGAATTCTCTTAACTATTATATCCCAATGTCTCCTTACAAAATTTTAGTTTTAGGAAAGATATGAGTTGGATCATATTCACAAATTATATCAATGCACACCAGTTACAAAGTAAGTTCTCTCGAAGCCGCTATTTTGATTTTACAAACGTACAAAACATACACGAATAAGATATATACATACATACACACACACACACACACACACACACACACACATACACACACACAATAATATATATATATATATATATTTTTTTAATATATATATTTTTGTATATAAATATCAATATATAAAATATAAACAACACACTCAGACAACATCCACACACACAGCAACACACACACACCACTCTCTGACATTCATAATATATATATATATATATATATATATATTAATATTATATATATATATATTCTTTATATATATATATAGCTATATATTTATGTGATTGCACTGTGTGTGTGATGTGTATCACATGTGTGTGTGACAGTGTGTGATGTGTAATAATATTATTAACAATAATACTTAATATCAATACTATACATATAACAATTCAATTTTCATAAGTATGTTGGATGGTGTGTGTTGTGTGTCTTGTCACATGTGGTGGAGATATTGTGTGTTCAGTGTATTGTGGTGATAATTATATAGATAATATATCTTTAATATTATATATATCAATATATATATACATATATATATATAATATATATATTATTTATATTACATATACATGATCACATATAGCATTCGTTTAGTTTTATACAGAATAAGACTAAAGGATAAACTGGTCTTGGAACGGAGTGATTGTACTCTCCAGGAAACAACTAGCGATGAACTAACAGAGGGTGATAGCATAGAGCACGAGAAAACAGGCGTACTAGACACAGTAAGAAGAGACTCTAGAGGATGACAGCTTACCTTTGGTTCGTTAGGATCAATCCGTCTGCACAACAGGGTGCTCAACGTCACCGCAAGCACACACGCCAACACACAGACAAAGCACTGATAGGGCGTATAAGAAAAGATCCTGCGCCATCTTTCTTTAGCCGAGACTCGGGTTCTTTCATATCTTCTCAGGACACTACTCTCAACACGGCTGAAAGCCTTTTACGACCACATACATGAACTCTCCTTGGAATAAGTAGGTCTGCAACACGCCAGGATCCACTTAGAGTCTTCATTGATGCATTGTTGTTGTTATTTATAAGATTTTGTTTGTCCGTTTTTAACATTTATGGCATTGCCCCAGAGACGTGAGTAGTTAGAACATTATATAAACGCAGAGCACACTATTCATTACTTACAAACAAGCTACTGAGGCGTGCAGCTAACTTCAGGATATTTGCATATTGCAGGCAGGTGGACTACAGTCTCGTTCAACGTTCTTGGAGACAATAATACGCTCTGTTTTAGCGTGTCGTCTACTCACGACTGGCTGAGCAGATCTCGTGCCGATCCACACCTTTCTGGCGATTAGGTGAACCTCGACACCAGTGATCCTTCTGAAGGTGCCGTTTCTCTTTGCGAACGGCCGGGCAACGCAACTACAGGGCTCCGTCAGATAGTCTCTGAGGAGATCATAAAGAGGGGCCCCACTTTTGACCCTGGTCTCGTTGAGGCAAAGTGCGTTCCTTTGAAAGAAGACCCTGGCGCTCGTCCCAACTATTAGGTCACTCTCCACCTCCAGGATTCCGGTACTAGCCATCACCTTGTATATTCGGGCCGTCGTCAGTTCCACGTATCCGCTGAACAGAAACCTAGGAATGGGATCCTCCGATTCCTCTTCACTCCACGAATCCTCCTCGTCGGACTCATAAGGGTGTGTGTAGCCGTGCAGGGAAGCAAAGCAAGGGTAGCCATGTCGAGCAGGAGCGTAAGAAGAATGAAAGTGAAGCGTAAATAGCAGAGTCAATGGGCCAGGGCGATACCAGCCCCCCCCCCTCCACACCTCCCCCCTCTCGATGGCCCTTCCGTCTCCTGCTGCGTCCAGCGCGGTCTCCACATGATGCTCTTGGTTCTGCATCGGGAAACGGATGTAATTAGTCTCATAAAAAAAATAAAAATATAATTAAAAGATGTGAACAGGCTGGGATTAACAAAGAAATAAAAATAATTGCACACACGAACAGAAACCCAGCATAGTTGTTGGCATGAATAAGTGCAACAATTTCACGGCAAAAAATAGCAATGCAAAAGGTAAATATGGATTAAATATTTGGTTTTCGTCGCTGACAGTTTCTAAAAGATAGAGCCACACACAGGGGATCAGACGTACATACATATACATGTACACACACACGTATATATGTATACATGTGTGTGTATGCATGTATGTATGTGTGTATGTATATGTATCTGTATATGTATACGTATAGCCGTCTGGTAGCTCAGTGGATAGCGTGTTGACTTCACATCCCCGTGGTCGGTAGATCGAGTCCCGTCCAAACTCGTGAGCTTCCACTGTCACCTGGCGGTTACTGACGTAGCTGGGCACTGCGTTGGGTAAGTATTAATTAATTATTTTCGTTATAAGTTAATTGTTTTTGTGGTATAGTAAATATTATTTAGTATTTTAAGTAGATAATGTTTTATTTTTTTTTTATTTATATAATTCTTAAGTTATTTTTTATATTACTTTTTTTCTTTTTTAATATATTTTTTTTTCTATTATAATTATTTATTAAGTATTTTATTATTATTTACGATGTATTTTATTTTAAGATTATTTAATGTACTTATTATGTTTTAATGTAATTGTATATATGTGTTTAAGGTTTATTATTTATTTTAAAGAAGTTAGTGTAAAGGTTATATTTTTAATTTTATTATATTTTAAAGGGTAAATTTAATAATAATTGTAATAATACAAGGACCAAGCTCAGATCGAGTCAACACTCGTTGGCACATTCTCTCACGAGTCAGCACACGCTGACACAGGCGGGCTCGTTTCAGTGCATACAAGCCCGGTGTAGTATCTGCTCCGCACATCTGGCTTATCCTTATCCTGTATACGTATATGTATGTATGAATGTATCTATGTACATATGAATGTATGTATGTTTATTTGTTTGTTTGTATGTATGTGTGTATTTTTTAACTATTTATGTGTATATGATATATATATATATATATATACATATATATACATATATATACATATATACATATATACATATATATATATATATATATATATATATATATATATATATATATATACACACACACACACCCACACACACATATATATATATATAGAATTTATACGTCATTATATAATATGGACAATATATATATATATATATATATATATATATATATATATATATATATATGATTTGAGTAGATTTCCTGCTTTCGACACTAAATCAATTATCAATATCACTGTCTGCATGCCATGCTTGCTTACTAGCATGCAAATCATATAAACACCAAAGTAACTCTTTCTAATAACACAAATGATGAATAGAACAGTGACCAGCCATCTTTTCTGTTTAAAGTGCAAAGCATTATTTTGCGGCAAAGCAGCGAATGCACAAGCTCCTCTCATCTCTGCGCAACCCACACGCTTCGCTTAGAATACAATGAATATTCGTCGTAGGGAGACAAAGTATCACTAGTTGTGGGTATTTATGTAACATTAGTTGAGTTGAGGATAACAGTTGCTGGTTATCTCACGCACTGCAGTCTTGTGTCGGCCTCAGAAGGTACTTTCTGCTTGCGATGGACTTGCACGTCTGTCACAAGCAAATGCAATCCTTTATCGTATCACACTGATAACAGAAACAGACAACAGATATAAAGTCAGCTGTTTCTCTCACAACTGACTTGAAACTGATAGTAGTCTCTTCCACGAAAAATATGTTAAGATAGAGAGTGTGTATGACACTGATATATCTCAATGGTTAATTACCTTCGGTTACAAATGGAATCGCCAATCACTCATGCATGAGTAAAAGCTCACTCATCACATCATGACTACGTACACTTGGTTCCTATCAAGAAGAAGCCCTGCAATGTGCTCTGTAAAACATTCGTTAAAAAGAGCCCAATTAGGTCACCAAGCATGGGCGCCATCACAACACTGGGTCGCCTCGCACGCCCGCCAGGTCGCCAGAGAGATAACAAGGATCATGGTCTGTTTAAGCCGACAAATTATTCGATAAAGTTGATTCATTCATGAGGTTAGCCACACGCGCCGAACTTAGTAAGGCCGTCTATGATTTTGTCAACCGTATTTGGAGAATTAAATTAGTTTATCTCAAATCAATAATGGTATATCATGACTGTAATAATGATTTCCTTTTTTTCACGATCTATTTCCCTTCCTGGCAGATGAAATCCAGTCACATCCTCCACTCACCCCACCCCCCCACCCCCCCCAAAAAAAAAATATATAATAATAATAATAATAAATAAAAACATAAAAATAAAATAATAATAATAATAATAAATAAATTAATTAATTAATAAAAATTGAAAGGCAGACCATGTTCACTTCCCTTTGATAGTTCCTTGCTCTTCGAGAAACTGGAGCCTAATTTTACATTTTAGACGCCGCAATTAGCTTAATAACATCATATAAAGATAGTGTGAATCTTCCGCGATGATGAGGTCAACTAATTGGTTCAGGATATTTATTCTTGCATGATTTTTGTATTCGAAGGCCATTAGAATAACACATTTTCTTCTTTTTAATGTTCTCTTGGTGAACATTACATTATATTCGCCTTTTTTACCATGGCTTATTGCCCCTTGGCCGAGACGTTCCGACAAAATGTAACCTTGAAACGGCCGGGTGACTTAATTTTGGTTAACATTACAGG
>NW_028234414.1:4007716-4015216 GCF_977035675.1 Penaeus japonicus | reverse complement strand
GAGAGAGAGAGAGAGAGAGGAGAGAGAGAGAGAGAGAGAGAGAGGTATGGATGATGAGGGTAGGTAGAGGGAGAGGGATATGAGGAGGGGAAGGAGAGGAGAGGGGAGGGAGAGGATTTAGAGAGGGGAGGGAGAGGGAGGGGAGAGGGATAGGGAGAGGGAGAGGGAGAGAGGGAGGGGAGGCACAAGAGGGAGAGGGAGAGGGAGAGGGAGAGGGAGAGGGAGAGGGAGAGGGAGAGGGTAGGACAGGGAGAGGGGAAGGACACAAGAGGGAGAGGGAGAGGGAGAGGGAGAGGGAGAGGGAGAGGGAGAGGGAGAGGGAGAGGGAGAGGATGAGGGAGAGGACAGGAGAGGGAGAGGGTGGTGTAGGAGAGGGTAGGACAAGGAGAGGGTAGGACTGGGAGAGGGAGAAGGAGAGGGTGGGGTAGGAGACGGTAGGACAGGGAGAGGGAGAGGGCAGGAGAGGGGAAGGACACAAGAGCGAGAGGGAGAGGGTGCGGTTGGAGAGGATGAGGGAGAGGACAGGAGAGGGAGAGGGCAGGAGGGAGAGGGCAGGAGAGGGAGAGGACAGGAGAGGGAGAGGGCAGGAGAGGGAGAGGGCAGGAGAGGGAGAGGGCAGGAGAAGGTGAGGACACAAGAGGGAGAGGGAGAGGGAGAGGGAGAGGGAGAGGGAGAGGGAGAGGGAGAGGGAGAGGGAGAGGGCAGGTGAGGGAGGGGGAAGGAAAGGGAGAGGGCAGTTGAGGGAGGGGTCAGGAAAGGGAGAGGGAGGGGGTATAGTATTATGCAAAACTTTTCTTTATTCCAACATGTATAATTCAAGAATGATCAACAAATAATCTCACGTACATTATCCGTTGCACTTTTCTTTGCAAGTGATCCCTCCGCTGGTGGCACTGTCTTTTTCTTCTTTGGGGTTGATGGAACTAAAAGCTTTGTCTGTTTCTTGATGTCTTCTACTTGTGTCTTCCCATTTGCTTCGTCTTTGACTGCTGGAGGTGGATTATCTCCCAACTCCTTTCCAGTCAGCATGAACTTTTCACTCACGTTAATGGAAACTATAAATGAGTTTCCCTCTTTCCTGCCTGGAAGCCTTATAATCTTTTCTGGAAAGCACTTCCATTCAGCTATAATTTTTTCGCTCTGTTTTGGCTTCTTGCCAATGAAGGCAATGACAGCTACTTCTGAGATGAGAATGCCCTCTATATTAATAGGCTCCTTCATCTCTGTGGCAAAAGCTGCTACACTCCTCCCTGCCCGAAGAACCTTCTGAAGAGGTAGGTGGCTCTTCACTTTTTCATCATCACAATACAAGTCTCCCTGACTCACGATCACTTTCCTTGTTTTTGAGTGTAACACCATACATGTGTCCATAACAGAACAGGCATTAAACATCCCATAAGTTATCTGCGATGCATTCTTTGGTTGTATTCTCATATCTTTATAAGTAAGTTTCTTATCTGTGTCTGCAGCTGTGTCACCTATTTGAGAGAATGGCATCTCCTCCATATGTTGGGTGAACATCTTGGCACAAACCAAAGCAAGACATTGCGTTCTACTGATGAAGAGTACTTTCTTACAAATAAGGTGATCATGGACTTTTCTCACTTCAGTGTCCTCTACTACAACATTTACTGTCTTATACTTGCCGTGCAAAGGTAGTAATTCTTTGAATGGTAATTTCTCACCAGTATCAGAAAAAAAAAAGTACTGATCTACAGAGTACATCTGGTAAAATTCCTCACATTGACTGGCTAATCCAATAAACCCATACTCTATATTGAAGCTCATAACCTCCTGGTTTGTAAGGACATATGCCTCTCTCTTTGTCCTCCCACACCAACCAAGTATGGGCTGCATAACAACCTCACCAATGGAGTTCTGATAAGTCAAGAGACAACAGTTATTTTTAACCATCTCCAGATCATTTTCCATTCGGAAAGACTCTACAGGAATGATTAATTCTTGACAATTACCCTCATAAGTGCTGGTAAACAAGAATTTATCAAGACCATTCTTTACTGCTGTCCCTTCCAAAATTAAATAGTTTTGAAGGCCTTCACTATCTTTAATCCTTGCTCTTAGTTCATCTCCCTTCAAAGCATCAATTTGTATGGTTTTCTTCTCTTGTGATGAACTGTGAACAATTTCCCTTGCTTGCAGTAAATGAGAATTTTCCTCAAGATTTTCTTCATCAGACTGATAAATGAAATCAGATTCATCTGTGATATGTGCACATCTTTGCTCAAATTCATGGTCTATTTCAGAAAATGCTAAGAATCTAAGTGCTGTCTTGGATAACATAGCATTACTGGTCAGAAACAAAATATGTTTGGTGACATGTTCTCCAGCTATATCTGTTGAAGGGATTTCTTCCACAATAGCATGAAGTTTTGGTATAGATGAGTGTGTGAATTCATGTAAAGTGAGATATGATTTCCCCATGTAAATAAAAGGACTCTCAAGGCTATAACAGGAGTAACTGTCATTGGCAATATCTCTTAGGCCAATGAGTTTTTCAGCAAAGTTCATACTATGAAATTCGAGGTTGTGTGCAATGAAGACACCGTGTGTTGTTTTCTTGAACCATCCACAGATTGGACGGAGAGAGTATTTCTCTACCTCAGACGTCCTGCTTGTGCGAACAATCATGTAAAAGGGAACATGATTTTGCTTTACACTCTGCTCTAGAGGAAAATTGAGAGGAAGAGCTATACATTTTTCTTCATGTTCATACTGACATATAAACTGGTATGTTCCATTTCCCATCTTTTCTAAACAGCCTTCAAAAATGGAATAGCTGGTGGGCAAGCTAGATGCCTCTTCTTCCTTTCCCAAATTCTTATCGTTTCCATCAGGGTCTCTAATCTGGCTTTTAAAAAGCATGCTAGCCTTTGGTAGTCCCATGACCTGATCTTTAATGCTAATTTTAAGTTTCTTTTTCTCTGCCTGGGGAATTGACTCCAGTCTATTGGGATGGTCACTGGTGACAATCATTAACAAAGGTATCATCTTTATTTTAGTTCCTTCTTTCTTAATTTTCAAATGTAGTATCAGTGAGTCTCCTTTCTGTAAATCAGTTTTCACTCTTCTTCCATTATCAAAATACATCATTCCGGTTTTATCTACTTTCTGAGCGACTACCTGACCTTGTAATTTCATTTGTATATGTAAACCTTTCTTATTTGCAGAAAGTAAAACACCTTCTACATCATAAGCATAATGAACTTCTGCTGATTGTTCATAATATGATGGCTTGCATCCAGTCCATAACAAAACAGCTCTGTAGCAGAGATCCATTTCACTGTGCTGTTGTACTGCATCAAATGAAATCACTGAACCATCTTTTAAGTTTGCAATGCTCTTCTCTTGTTTGTCAATAAATACACGCTGCTTTTTATCCAATTTAAGGAGAAATTTCCTTTTTATGGCAACTTTTAGTGCTTTGCTACCATCTTCCACTGTAACTAACTCTCCTGAGCAATTGTATATAACAAAGGTGTACTCTGATTCTGGATCCCCTTGCAGTTGCCGCTCAGATTCACATACTTGGTTTTCCTTGGAACATGTAGAATGAGATGAATTTGGCTCCATGGACTTGTTTGAAACAAACACAAACAGAGTTACTCCTTCACCTGGTCCATCACACTTCTTGCGCTTCAAGTGAATGCTAACCCTGCTTCCAGGTGGTGGGTAAGCACCTATCTTTCCATTAGGTAGTATCACATTCCCTGTTTTTTGACATGCATAAGAATACATTTCGCCATCAAGCTCCAGCTCATATTCACAGATGCTTCTATCCCTATTCCCGAGATATCTTCCACTCAAATAAAAGAAATATCTACTACCATCTTCTAACTCCACCTGATCTATCTTCCTTCCTGTCCAGACAAAGACAGCAACATATTTTGACATATCACCATTCTTCTTTATAAAAGCATCAAACTGCACTACTGTTTTGCATGGTATCCTACTTCCCTCGATGGCATGTCCATCTACAAAAACATATCCAGAAAAGTGTATGAAAACAGTTCCTCTTGGCAAATGACAGAGTATAACTTTACCTATTCCTTCCCTTTCAACTATGATGCCTGTGAAGTTTTTCAGGTAGTCTGGCAAGTCTTCTGCTTTTGAGCACTTTTTGTCCTTCATAGTGGATAGATGATGAAGGAGTGCCTGAGTGCCTGAGAGTTTCTCATTATCAAACACACTAGTCAAGTCACTTGACTTTTTTCCAGTCAGAAAGTCTTTTACTCTCAGTGGTTTCCCATCTCTCACCATCACAATCATAAGCAGAATCTGGCAGTCAGTTCCCTCCCCTGAGTTTAAGGGTACCTTTAGATGAACCCGAATGAGAAAACTCTCAGAGAGACTACTTGTGAATATATCTCCTTCCGAAGAAAAAACTTTTTGTGGGACAGCTGAGCTGATTAAAGTACATTTACCTTTTTCTAAATAAACATGTAAATCAATGACATTATCTACAATGCGTAATATGGCGCCAGGAACCTCATAACAATAGTATGATGTCCCTGTCCGTGCTGCAGGTGGCTTCACATCTCTCCACAGGGCAAGTAAGCGATAGCTTGATAAACCAATGAGAAATGCATCAAACATAACTGGTATTGGATCAGCTGACTTTTCAGGGATAGTAAAATTCCCCTTAAAAATGCAGCAAGCTCTTCCACCAACTGAAAACTTAATATCCCCAAATGGTATTCTAGTACTTATCACAAACACTGAACGGCTATTGTCCCACACTAGAGTCCCAGGGTGATTCATTAGCAAGGATGGTTTGCTTTTCTTTGACTTAATTTTCAGCAATGTAGACTGAAAGGTAGAAGCTTTTGCCTCCTGTTGTGTGACTAGAGTTTCCCTTACAGGTACACTTTGTACCTCAAAATCTGTTGAAAGAGACTCTCCTTCATCATTGATTTCAAGCTCTTCCCCTTCATTTTTGGGGCTTGATACTACGATCTCTGATTTTGTGAGCAAAGCTTCCTCATTACACAAGCCTAGTTGTTTAGTATTTGCAAAACCTGTAATTTTCTCTTTTACACTTTCTTCCCTTTCTACATTTGGGTTTTCAAATATTAGTTCTGTCATAGAAGGCACATTTTCAGGAATCTTGTCAGTTTCTGTAGTTGGTGATTGAGATAAAGTTTCTCTATTTTCAGTCATATTTGTTTTTTCCTCTCCCTTCTCTTTAAGCTTATTTTCATTCAACAATATCTTTTCTTTCATACAATCTGTTTCACAGTTATATGAAACCATTGAAAGGTCTTCCATCTGTCCCACCTTCACTGATGAATGCCTACTGAGATATGATTCAGTACTATCTAAATTCACTTGTGCATTAACTTCACTTACCTTAGCAAGTGTAAGTAAGCTTGTCTCAGCCTTCTCGACATTTTGTGTTTCATCCACGGCTGATTCAGTAATCTTGGTTTTGCCCTTCTGTGAAGAAGTTTCTAAATGCAGTGTTCCATTTGATTCTGTGAATTCTTGAACCAATAAGAAACGATAGGCAGTCACATTGGTGTTACTTTGCCAACGCAGTATATGAGCCTTTACCCTTTTTACAGACAAATCTACATTAACCTTTTTGTTGTTTGAGTGCATTATTTTGTCAACCCAAGGTAGAAATATTTCATTTCCATCCATTTTAAATTTTAGACTACATTCATCATCTGTCATGATAACACTAGCTTCTACATCGATATACAAGTGGACTTGTTTTTTGTGTTTAATAAAGTCACCCTGTACATTTTTATACAAAGTAAAAGGTTTTGGAGCTATTTGCAGATTTTTATCAGACGGCTGCTTTCCTTTCCATACACGAGAACAAAGTAATAGACATTTACCTGCTGTTGCAAATTTGACTAAATCCATGCATACCTTCAAATCTTTGTTGGCAATGAGATCAAGTATTTCTGCTTTTTTCCCAATCTTCTTTCCATTAATGAAAAAAACCGATGGAGGAAACATGAGCATTTCCACTTCTCCATTTATATCAGCTCTGACATATCCCATGCCTTTTTCAAATGACGAAAGAATACCATTAATTCCCTTTTCTTCGCAAAGATATACACAAGATGCAAAATATGGTTCAACACTTATTTTGGGTTTTTCTCCTTGCCAGACCACTAAACATGTAAATTTGGATGAATCTGTAAATACAACGGCATCAAAGTATACCTGCGTTCCATCTTCGAGGCTAGCTAATGGCACTGGATGTTTCCCGCGCCAAAGCAGGGAGCACCCACACGGATGATTGTGTACCATTTCTAGTTTTAGTTCAATCAATACTGGGGCATCTTTAATACTTGTAAAAATGAACTGCTTCCCTAAGACAGTGCAGAGCTTGCCCGGTTGATTATAAAGACAAGACATGTGAGAGCAGCACGGGAATGGGCTGACACAAGACTCTGGTTTGGGGGATGCTTGCCTTGGCTCTGATTGAGCAGGAAGGCTATCACTTCCAGTGGATGACTCATGCTGGAAACTTGACCTGTCTTCAGCTAAAATGTCTAATTCTGCAAAACCTGCATTATCTTTTTCATCAGGCTCAGTTGCAAGGCTATTTGTATCTAGTCTGCACTGACTGGTGCTACTTGTGGGAGTTAACTCATCTGAAATATCACCTGCAAAGTCATGCTTGTACCTGGGCTCATTCAATTTACCTTCATTAATGATCAATTTTGTGTCTTCGTCTGTTGGCATTCTCCCATTTTCAAAAGTAATATAGTCTTCTTCATTTTTACTAGTTTGATCTTCTCTCTTACAAAAATTGGCACTCTCTTCTTTGAAATTGAGAACCCTGTCTCTGAATTCTGAATCTGTCTTCCTTTTCCTTGAAGTGATGTTGCTTGCCTGTAAATTGTCAGTTTCTGTAACCCCCACAGACATATTTTCTATCAAGCTGCCATTTGCTTTGAAGATTACAGTAGAATCAAAGTCTTCCTGTGCTACGCTTGTGGAATCTCCTCCATTAGAAGGGCCTTCAAGATCACCCAATTCCCATAAATGTCTCGTATTTTCTGCTAGTTCCTGAGATGCTCTACTTTTTTCTGGATCTTCATCTACCAAGTAACAAGATTCTGTTTGGGTCATTGAGTCACTTACTTCCACTGAAGCTTGAGCGATATCATCAAAGATACACTGAACTATGGCATCCTTGTGGCTGATCTCATATTTATGATCAGAGGCATCATCAATACTGCTGAGGTTGTGTTTGAGCTGATTAAATTCGTCTTTTTGGGGAATTCCCATTGCAGTATTGCCCACAGAGTATGGGGTTTCCCTACTCTCCCCAGAAGTTGAATCATCTTCTTCATGACCATATCTACTCAGATCAACTCCCTTTTCAATGCCTCCATCAAGGACTGCAGTGTCTGACAAAGACTTGTCCTCATCACCAGAAGAGTTCAGTAGCTTCTTGTCACCACTGGGTGAAGCACTGTTTGAATTTTGCTGTTGTTCAGCAATAAAGCTAACATTTGA
>NW_028234414.1:3970216-3975216 GCF_977035675.1 Penaeus japonicus | reverse complement strand
TAAAAATCAGGAAATATTTGGCATTTTCACCATTCGGCGATGGTTCGCGCATGCGTGTTGGCGCCCTTACAGGATAGGTTGGTACGCGTGGGCGGGTGGTGCTCTTTGGCAATAGAACTTGAAATACGGCAGCAAATTATTGCGAGTTTTTGGCAATTATTGCAGATAATGACGCTGCAGATAAGGCCTATAAGGCCTTATCTGCAGCGGCAATTTCTTGAAATCATTTCACTTCATGGGCACTGCCGGACGTACGACGGCGAAAGTGTCGTACCGCTTGAACAAAACCAGCCGTCACGCTCACAGAGCGACCCGTGCCTCTGTGGCGCGCCTTTGAAAAATATTTTTTTTTACAGTTATTTGCTTCTTCTTCTGATGAAAAACACTTTTAAGTTCATAAAATACATTTCTTCTTTGCTTTAGTAATTCATATCGGAATGTGATTCTGAATATGTTAACATCATGTTACTTTAAGCATGAAAAAAAATTATTTCTTCAAAAAACTAGTTGTGCAGAGTAGCAGCCAGTAAATAGATCTTATTTGTGTAAATATAGAATTCATTCCATGACACATCAATCAAAGCAAAATTCATTCTAGGCTTATTCACCTAGGTATGCTATACTTTTCATGATATTTTCATTGCAACAAAAGTTATCCTCGCATATTGTGCTTGTATTATAGAAGTCTTGTTTAAAATGGATATCGCACAACACACAAAATTATTATTATTTGCAAACATTATAGGTTATCACAGTAAATAATACTAAACTCAGGTATTTTATTGTTTTACATGAGTTACCGACTTGATTTACTTCAGTTTTCTCTGAAGAGAGCCTTTGCTGCCCATCAAATCTAAACAAATTCGAACGCCTTACTCTGATTGTGACTATATACTTCAATAGCCTTTGATTACCAGTCTGCCCTGAGAATGAACATAAAAATACACCCAATAGACTTTTTGTTGTTGTTTAAATGTTTTTCATGTCAAACACTTAGTAAATTCAGTTTCTTACGAGTTAAAAAGTAAATGTAATCCAAGCCAAAGGATTCAAACAATTATTTATCACCCATTTATCAAGGCTACATATGGTGGTATTTGTTTTATATTTTCACGCATGAACTGGAGTCTCGAAATATGCAGTATATTATACATCATAATCTTACTTCAATGTTACATAAATTTTGTTGTAAACCATCATTGAGATACTCTTTAAACGATTAAATGAGACGACATAAAATAAAAATCAGGAAATATTTGGCATTTTCACCATTCGGAGATGGTTCGCGCATGCGTGTTGGCGCCCCTATTGGATAGGTTGGTACGCGTGGGCGGGTGGTGCTCTTTGGCAATAGAATCTGAAATACGGCAGCAAGTTATTGCGAGTTTTTGGCAATTATTGCAGATAATGACGCTGCAGATAAGGCCTATAATAAAACTCAGCAAAAGACAACATAAAAGAAAGATACAAATAGAAAACAAAATGTATAAAATCCTAAAAAGCATAACATATAAACTGAAAGGAATAAAACGAAACAAAAATAAAATACTTAAAACGTTTCCCCTAAAGTTTAAAATAAAATCAAAGAAACATTGAGACCATAAAAGTTCACAAAGTATTAAAAGACAAAAAATAAAACTTGGTGACAAATAAAAACATTCAATACAAGGTCTCGTGATATAAAAATAAAATAAAAGTAATTACAGAAAACTTCAGTTAAAAGGGAAACTAATCTAAAATGACGAACAAATAAAATGAAAGATAATAAATTAAAAAAAAAAAGAAAAGAAACAGGCGACAGGCAACGTCCAGTCCTCCGGCCAGGACAGCCAGAACGGGAGAGCAGAGAGCGCGCCTGCTCGCGGAGAGCGCGGGATGCAGCATCTGGCCACCTTACAGAAGGATATATATATGTACATATATATATATATTATATATATATATATATATATATATATATATATATATATATATTTATATATATATACATATATATGCATATAAGTATATATATATATATATATATATATATATATATATATATATATATATATATCATATATATACATATATATATATACATACATATATATATATATATATATATATATATATATATATATATATATATATATATATAGAGAGAGAGAGAGAGAGAGAGAGAGAGAGAGAGGGGGGGGGGGGGGGGGGGGAGATACTTCTACATATGGATAGTTATGTAGTGTTTAAAATTAATGAAAAGAAGAACGGACAGATATGACCAATGAAGTAAAAGATAAACGGGCTGGAGGATGGGATGAATTCTACTCATACATTATGTGTGCATATATATATATATATATATATATATATATATATATATATATATATATATATATATATATATATATATACATGATGTTAGCCTCCGTGGTGAACGGAATGTTTTTGCCTGCTCTCCGTCGCCGGAAGTTGTACAGCCCTGACGAGATCGACAATCCCCATATTGTTATGAATACATCAGACTCTAGAAAAACGAAAAACACAACTCTAGACAAAAAAATAAAAATAACTAATTTCATAGTGCATAGTAGACCAGTGCTTGAATAACAATATAATGCTTATTTCAAATATGACAGTTACTCTCGTCACTGACTGGTCCCACCAGCCAAAGAAAACAGGTATTTCTACGCCATTTGTGAAATTATTCCTTCATAAGAAACACCAAGACACAAACCCAGCCTGAATCCTCCTTCAGCAATAAAAACCATCTGCACTGAACAGTGTGATTGGTGTAAGCCACCCACTGCTGCCATCAGTTGTAAACCACCAGTGCCATCAGTTGTAAACCACCAGTGCCATCAGTTGTAAACCACCAGTGCCATCAGTTGTAAACCACCAGGGCCATCAGTTGTAAACCACCAGGGCCATCAGTTGTAAACCACCAGGGCCATCAGTTGTAAACCACCAGGGCCATCAGTTGTAAACCACCAGGGCCATCAGTTGTAAACCACCAGGGCCATCAGTTGTAAACCACCAGGGCCATCAGTTGTAAACCACCAGGGCCATCAGTTGTAAACCACCAGGGCCATCAGTTGTAAACCACCAGGGCCATCAGTTGTAAACCACCAGGGCCATCAGTTGTAAACCACCAGGGCCATCAGTTGTAAACCACCAGGGCCATCAGTTGTAAACCACCAGGGCCATCAGTTGTAAACCACCAGTGCCATCAGTTGTAAACCACCAGTGCCATCAGTTGTAAACCACCAGGGCCATCAGTTGTAAACCACCAGTGCCATCAGTTGTAAACCACCACTGAGAGCAGTTGTTATAACCACTCGATGCCCTGGTTGTGATTCGGTGGATAAGAGACAGACGTTCACGTGCCATGGACTTTATTGTGGACTCTTAATACAACAGACTCTGGCCGAAGGCCAGAGCTTAGAGCTGTTCGCTCTAGTCTAGTCTGACCTCTCTGTCCTGAAATGTCTCTGCTGGGTTCCTTCTGTGTCCTTCTTAAATACAAATTCTCAGTCACTTTCTACGCCTTGGGCCTTCCGGTAACAAACGCAGCTGTCTAGAGACGTTGGGGTTCCAAGGCGGAAACGAACACAGGAGACAGGAAGCGTCAGGTCAAAACACACTGCCATCGATATTGCATTGAATTAAGTAGACATACATGATCAATGTCTTGGGTCAATTAATATCAGTATCAGTGTCTTACAATTGGGCAAGGTAGGATGCCCCCCCCCCCAACTCAGGAATGCGGAAAGGAGGCATCCGTCATAGCAACCTCAACCCCCTCCCACCACACAACATCCGATCTCTCAACCCCACCCATGACCAATCCACATACGAACCTTATCCCTTTGCTTCCCCTCCCCCACCTTCCATGGCAGTATCCATGATCAACGCCTCTCCTAGCTCTTCCCCACCACCTCCACCCTCCCCTGACGCTCCGTCCCCTCCATCTGTACCCACACCGAGCCAGCAGATTGGCAACCTTGCTGAGGTGCCAGCCGTCCCCCGCCCGGTGCCACGCAAGCGTTTGCCCAGGAACAACGCAGAGACATCAAGAACCAGAATGAGGAACGAAGATTCTCATATGTAACACCCAAGAGAAGCTACAACAGAAACAGTAAGAGGAAGAACAAGCAAAAACATTTTCCACCCAACCGCAACTGGGAGGATGCAACACACCACCACGTGCCTTAATAATTAAGGAGAGGAATATTGATATTCTTTGTATTAGTGAAACCTCGCTTTACCAAGGAAGATCAAGCAATTCCATCTCCACTCCACATTTTCGAGCAGGCGGAGTTAGCACATATTTACAAGATACTCTTAAATCTAACAAGATCTCCTGTATAACTGTAAATAACACAACGGTAGAGGGCATCTAGGTCACCGTACAAAGCAGTATGTATCCCTCCTTCCTTATCGCCGCCATCTAAAGACACCCTCATGCCACCATTGAGTCATTCATATATCTTGAAAATCTATTTAAAGAAATGTTAATGAAAAGGAAACCACCTTTTCATTTCAGGCGACTTAAAAGATGAGCTCAATAAATCAAATGCAACGTTAAATGTGCGTGTGTGTGTGTGTGTGTGTGAAAGATGGAAGAATGCAGTAACGCATTTTGATATGGAAATGCATTCGTATATATATGATATATGTTGTATGTGTGTATACATATATACATACATACATATATATATATATATATATATATATATATATATATATATATATATAAGTATGTATACATATATACATATAAATGTATGTGTACATATATGCATATAAATGAATGTATTATATATATATATATCGCAAATGACCCCTGACACCTTCCGCCAGTTGTTCCATCCACACTCAATTCTATGAGTAACTTCCCTTTCCATCCCTGTACTTTCATCTACCATAGACCCAAGGTATTTAAAAGTTTTTGTTCTTTTCAACTTATTTTCATTCAGTTGTATTGAGGCCAATTGGTCACCCATATCAGTCGAGAAGTA